>NC_090933.1:1208412798-1208715828 GCF_040938575.1 Ambystoma mexicanum
ACATGAAGCTAATTCATTTGGAAGGATACATAACAACGTTAGAGGTCTGGAAGGCCTCCACAAAGGAACAAGGCACCATGACGGATAAAATTGAGGTGTTCCAGTTAAAAAAAAAAGCAGTATCCTCTTACTCTCAAACTAACCAGAGGAAGACCAGACAAAACAGCTACGAAGAGGAACTAATAGAAACCACAGCAGATACCAATTATGAACTGACACCAACTAAAGAAAACGACATGAAATTAAAGAAAACAGAAAAAAAACTAAAAGTGGCACACAAAGAAATTCAGCAAATGAGGGACCAAAATGAAATTACCCCGCAACCCCAGAGACAGAAGATCTCAAAAACCAGTTCAAGTCAAAAAGATAAAATGAGCACTATAGGGTCAATAGTACAAGAGAAACAAACTACAGAAAAAAACGCAAATTTGAGTATTTCCAAATGGATAGCTGGCATAGCCCAAAAAACCAAAAATGTAGAAAGCGAACTACAAGAGACAAACATGAAAGCAAATCGCAAACGGGTGGAGGAGAGCTCGCCAAACTTGTTGGACCTGAGTACATATTCGATTGAAAACTCAGAACCAGAAATGCCTCGTCCAATTAATAAAAAAAGAAAGGTGTCATTTGCGGAAGACAACATGCCAATAATAGAACAAAGGGTCAAACACAAGCAGTTACAAGCAAAAGTATCTGGAAAAGAAATAAATAAAACGGACGACTTAAGCTATAGAAGAAGTCGGATAACCCCAGAAAGGAAAACGTTGTTCCGAGTGGCCAACACAAAGATAAACAAAATTGAACACGAAAAAGTCAGGGATTGCCCTGCACAGAACACAAAGGAAAAGCATGTGAGAGAATGGGCCGGAAATACGTCGAATAGCGGAACACGTCACAAACAACACTTTCAATATTAAAAAAATGCACGACAATACAAACCAGAAACTTCTCCTTATAGAAAAAGGACAAAAACACCAGAGAATCGAAATAAAAGAAGAGAAAAAACGGGCTCAAGTGAGAGACACTCAGAAAGAAATAAGAGACCAAACAGAAGGCCTTCGGCTTACCATACACAATCCAATCCCACCCGGACATCAACAATCTTCACTCACAAGAGTAACTCATCACGTACCTTGAAATTAGAAAAAAGTGACAAAAAGGGAGAAAAGCTTTTATTAAACAGGCGAGAAACCATGAGATGAATACAAAAAGTACCGAATGGAGACCAAATCAAAAGTGTCGACCTAAACATAGTGGAGTTCGCACATAAAGCTCGAACGGATAGTATCTTCCTTCACATCACATCTCATACAGTGAAGAAACTGCTGTTGTCCGTGGCAGGAGATTTAGCCAAAAGAGGGTATACCTTAAGAGAAACAACTGCAGAAGAAAGAGGGCACAGAAGAGAGGATGACCACGACACAAAAGAAAAATGTAAACATACGACAAACGCTAAAGAACCAGGGAAGACAACGCCTGTAACTGAAAGACGAACTAGAACAAAGAGAAAACACAACTACACACCGGAAAGAGAAGAGCAAAAGGAAGAAGATGAACGTCGAAAATCACGAGAAACATTAGATCAAAGTGGTTCAAGAAAGAAAAAGGATAAAGAAAGAGACAAGAGCAAAGAAAATTCTTCCTCCCAAGACAACTGGACACAAAACGATAAGAAACCACAAAGACTATCCCCAAGATACCCGAAAGGGCCGTTTCTGACACAGTTCCGCAGAGAAAAAGATAAACGTATCACATGTAGAAACATATCAACACAGATCCAGACGCAAGAAACAGAAAAAAACACCAATGAATGGGCATGGATTTCCACAGCACTAACAAAATATGTGAGGAAATAGCAATCAAATCGTCAATCTGACAATTGCGTTGGAGAGACGCTAAAGGAGTTACACGTGGCCCAAGAACCGGATCAAAACATTATTCTTGGCTCCTGGAATACAAGAGGCCACATTCACCTGACTCATCCAGGAGATGTCAACCTTGGTCTTTTCGACCTCATAACTTTGCAGGAGACCTGGTTGTTATCTCAACCGAGCCTGGATGGTTTTGAAGTATCACTCTCGCCGGCACAAAAAGGAACACGAGGACGTCCTACCTCAGGCTTGCTGACAGCTGTAAAAACTGGCGGAGTTCTTAGAATAGTTCATAACCTGATATCATCTCTGACAATTCAGGCGACATTGCTGGAATGGAATAAAGAGGACCCCCGGCAAAAAAAAAAAACAAAGCGAGATCTTATCCTGGTGCTAAACATCTACTGGAACCAGTCGATAACGAAGACAAAAAACTTTCTAAATAAGGTGGAGAAAATCCTTACAGATACAACAGAGATGTATGATATGGACCACATCTTGATATGTGGCGATTTAAACGCCTCTTGCCCGGTATCGGAGAAGGAAAGACCAACGTACAATATGAGCAACACTCAATCAACAACGAGAGGCGCGGCATGGGCTAAACTGATGGATTCCAGGGACTTGTACAATTTAAACTCCCTAGATTTAGCCAAATCCAGAATTCCAACATGGGAAAGCGCGGGTAAAAGAAGTACAATTGACCACATCTTTGCCTCTAAAGAGTTGTATCGCCTAATCACAAGCTTCAAGGTAGTGAAGACTACGGCCAGTGACCATAATTTACTAACCGTAATATGGCCAGCAAAAAAAAAGATGTTGGTGACAATGTCTAAAAATCTGGAACTAAACCATCAAGGAAATCGATTAAAAATTACAACAGAAGGCATAACTTCGATCACGGAAGCCTATAATGGACAAGCGACCTTAAATACAGAGAAAGCAAACTTGGATTACACGCCTCTCTTGATCCCTTATCTCCATCCACGACGTAAAAGAGTAGATGATAAAACTCATATACATACTCACAATGAGGAATTGAGAGCAAAGAAATCAAATCTAAGAAAGGCGATTCGGCTTGCACGAACAAATCCAACACAAACAAATGTAGACCTGGCATCTAAAACTAAAAAGTTGTATAAATCCTGGCTACAAGCGATACGATGGAAACTATACCAGATGGACGCAGAGAATATGTTGAGAGCAGTTTGTAAAAAGAACTCAAGAGATTTTTGGACTATTATAAAACACAAAACCTCGCCCACGGACACAAGAATTACAAACAGTGTCGCAGAAGAAAAATGAAGTGACCACTTCACCGAGCTATACAATGACCCCACTCCAGGGGAAGTAACACCGATTATCCAAGAAGAGGTTAACTGGATAGAATGCTCAGAGAAGGACATTTTGTATAAGATCAAGAAACTAAACAACTCCAGGGCCCCCGGACCTGACGGCATCTCCAACGCCATTCTGAAGCAGGATGCTGAAAATTGGGCCCCATTAATAGCAGAAATCTTTAGAAGATCTAGGATTTCGAGAACCATTCCGGAGACATGGAAGACTGCAAACATTGTCCCAATTTATAAAAAGGGCCCAAGGGACGATCCGAGAAACTATAGGCCAATTGCACTACTAGATGTGCTTGGCAAACTTTACGGATCAATGTTGTTGGATGAACTGCAGACATGGCAAAAAGAGGCAAAAACAACTGACCCCTTTCAATCAGGATTCGAGAAGAACCTCGGTACGTCGGTAAATATTATGCTGATTAGCATACTAAAATCAAAGGTCTTCGAGGGGCAAGCATCAACATTCATTGCGTCAATTGATCTGGTGCAAGCCTTTGATCGCGTGAACAGAAAAAAACTATGGAAAAAACTGGAGAAACAAAAATGTCCATCAGCCATTCTCGCTCAAGTGAAAGCGCTATATAGTGGAACATCGATTAAAATTCGACTCAATGAAGCAGGCTTATTGTCGGAAAACATAAAAACAGATAGAGGCATGAAACAAGGCTGCCCCCTGGCACCGGCACTATATAAGGCCTACATGGCCGACATCGCAGATCCCGAAAATGACACCAGATCATTTCCTCCTCAAATAGGCGACTCAAAAGTGACAAGATTGCTGTATGCAGACGACATCTTATTGCTAGATCAAACAGCAATCGGTCTACAGAGACAAATAGACAGCCTCACAGCCTATCTGACGAAAAATGACTTGGAACTTAATATATCTGAAACAAAAATCCTGATCTTAGAAAAACCAGCGAGAACAAAAAAAAGAAAGAAATGGTTCGCAAACTCGGAGCCATTAGAAATAGTGAAAAGCTGCACCTACCTAGGGGTAAAACTATCGTCGAGTAAAATTGAAATAACGATGCAAGAGCATCTTATCTCCAAAACAAAAACGCTAGCAGCCCAGGCAAGATCTCTGGACAGAAAATTTAGGAAATTTTCAATCCTCCCATTAATAAACTTTTACAGAGCAAAGGTCTGTCCAACTTTGACTTATGGAGCCGAGGCCATGCTATACCTGCCAAAGTCACTGTGGGCTAAATTAGAAGGTATATTTTGTCGGAGAGTACTACAACTTCCAAATTCCACTTCTGCGACAATCATTCGATGTGAATTGAGTCTCCAATCATTAGAATCGTTGGTAATAAGAAACAGTCTCTTATTCCTGGGTAAAATCATAAGGCAGCCGCGTCCCAAAATACTGGAGATAATATATCACGAGATGAAGAGTGGAACAAATCCAATGCTATCAAGTTGGTACAGCAGATTATTGGAACAAGCAGAAAAAATTGGATGTTCTGAATGGGAAATAGAAAGGATCCCGGGAAAAGTAAAGAAAAAACTGAAAACACAAGACTGGATTGAGACTTTAGATAAAACAGAAGAGCTCACAATCAATACACATTATACTATGAACACCCAAAAAGTAGACGAAGTCAGAAATTACCTAAAAAAGTTTCCAGACAAGCGACTGAGAACAACTTTCTTGAGAGCAAGGTTAAACTTATTGAAAACCAATGAGATCCTCTTTCGAAGAAAACAGTCGACAACCAAAAACTGTAGATACTGCGAGCAGAGGGAAAGCGAAACACTACGCCATCTTCTTATCCACTGCGCAGGAACGGCAACCATGCGAACTATTCATCTTAAACCACACAAAGCTCGGTACCAAACGGCAAGTGAAGAAACTTGGTGGAATATGCTAATGTGTGGCAATTCCACATCTTTGACGGTGGCCACAGCGACCTTCTTGGAAAAATTGAAACTGGACGAAAAAGAAATAACAACAGAAAGCTCTCAAACATCCCATTGAACAGAAAATCCCAGGATAGTCACAAAGGAAAACAGGAAGCAAGGACACAAAAATTTGGACAGAATTTGTAAAAATTGTAATACAATTATATACAAAAAATAAAAATAAAAAAAAATAATAGATTGAGTCCATCTTGTCTACTGAGTACAAGCAAGCAACTATCATGGCTTCAAGTATCAAGAAAAGGGTACCACAAATCGGTACATCTACCATGTGTAAATTTGCTCATAAAAGCACAGATCTAGTTGTGACCTTACGAAAACTTGAATTTATAAATTGCAAATCTAAATGTGTAGTATACGCAATGATATGTGTCTGCGGCAAATAATACATAGGGAGCACTATTCAGGAGTTAAAGGTAAGGATTAGAGAACATTTCTCTACCATTGGAAGCGAGGATCCGAAACGACAGCTGGCTCAACAGTGGCAGCAACTACACCAAGTGGACTGTAAGAAAGACGTATGATTCATAGGACTCCAGAAACTATCCCTGTACAAAAGAGGAGGTGATAAAGAATGACTGTTTAGCTTTGACATTGCAGCAGTGCAGAAAGGCATGGTATCATACATGACATGAAACAGTTTCTAAAATGTATTTGCTTTTTATATCCACACTTAGAAACCGCTGGGTATTAAGCACATTATAAATTACAAAGTATAATCATAATGATCTCAACTGACAGTGGGCCTCATCACAAGTTGGGTGGTATCCCAGTGGTAAATCTGTCAGAATACCACCCAACCCAATTACAGTTACTGCCACTTGGTTCGGTGGTGGTGGCAGTGTAAGTCCCCATTTCTGTTTTAGTCTATGGGACTCAATGAGGCATTTTCAGTGCAGTTACCATGTGTGAATGTTCCAACTTTCCCCCAAACTCGTGATTGGGCAGCATGGTAATGCAGTGGCAATGGTATTACTGCTGCAATTTAACCGCACCACCCAACTTGTGATGAGGCCTATTATGTTTAACGAAGCAAATGGTGTGGCCTAATCGTGCTGCAAGGTAACGGTTATGGCAGGTGGCCTGTATGGTTCAGTTATGTGGAAATACAGTTGCATGTTTCAAGAACAAAGCGCATCAGGAGAAAAGAAGATCACACACTGTGTTCCCCAAAGTGTATATGAAATTATAGTCTCTCGTGAGCATTAGCACTTTCTCACGATACTCTACTATCATTTACACTCCTGGGAAAGTAGTCATGGAGATTCATTCAAATATGGCAGAAGAAAATGACAGGGGATAGTACATCTGAGATTTTATGCCCCATATGTCTTTAAAAAGAGCATGTGAATTCTTCAATATGACTGAACATTGATGAGCCATAAATGATGTCATATTTGAGGTCATCAGTGTTTTCATTTGTGATATATTAGCATGGTTATTGGATGGCATTGGATGTGCAACAGGAGGTTCATATTTAAGGGGCCAAATTGTGCGTTTAGTTTGCCATCATCTGTTTACCTAAACTCTGTCTGCACTCATCTTCTTCCATTGACTATACACATACATATATGTAAACATATATATGTATATGTGTATATACACACACCCACAAACGCCAAGGACCAATGACAAGCCTAGGATAGTTTATTCCCTACTGTCAATTGCTTTACAATGCTCTCTTTGCCTTACTACAATCAATAACTATTCATTTTTTTGCACTGCCTGTAACCTTGTTTATGCTAAATTGTGAGCTTTCTATAATGCGCCCAGATAACCCCGGGTTCGGTGTGCTATATAAATCAATAAACAAACAAACAAACACATGCACACACACATCCACACCTATGTGTAAAATCTGGAGTAGCTTGCTGAAAAGCGATTGCAACTGTTATTTTCTGTGCTGCAAGAATTAAGGGGGCAGATAAGGGCTTGCATCAATGAAAACGGTGCTCACCAGAGACGCATTCCCTTTTTTATTCTAAATGTCAGGTAGGAAATTCTAACAAGCTAAATCGGAGGGCGTAACTAACCTTTTATTAGATAACAAAAAAATGTATTAACCAGATAGGAAAAGGTCATTATATTGTCATTATCGCTTATCTCTACATTAGGCATCTTTTAAAGATGGAATATAATATATATATTTTAACAAAATCATTATATCTTGTTGAGAGGGACTTCACTTCATGCCTGAGATTTGACTTTGTGATTAAAAATATCACCCACCAATATGCAATAGAAGGTTTTTGTCAAGGCATAAATTGCACTTGCTTCATAAGAGCATTAAGTAAATGTCAGGGAATGAAAATAACATGCCAGCGAGAGGAATTCATGGAGAAGGAGCGTCAGTAAACAATAGGACAATTATGGGACTGTTCAAAGCTGAAAGCTGCCACTGATCTGATTGGTTGTCAAGATAAATCACACAATGCCGTATTATGCAGAGAGAAAGCAAGAGTAATATGCACTTTGGAGCTCATTTTACAAAAAAGTGTACTTTGGCAGCGGGGAGCCGTTACATTTCCATAGCAATGTAAATGGCTCCCTGCCATGAAATTTTGCTCATTGGCTAGCAACATTCTAAAAAAAAACATAATTTGCAGAACCATTGCATTACAATTGCCGCCATCTGTGATGTCAATCTTTGATGTTCTGGGTGTTGGTATTAGCAGTGCATGGCAGTAGCATGAGCTACGGTTGCATAGCTTACCATAGATGGTGAATTTCTTGGGTTTTGCAATTTTACTTGTAACCATAGCATCCCTTTAACAACGTTTTTTCACTGGATTTCCCAGTGCACCCTAATTTCCTGATATCTATTTTGAATGGTTACACCTAAAAATGGCGCTTCTCTAATGTAACAGCTGTACCATCCCCTGATAGTATAAAATTCTGCTGACCTATCTGGCAGCCGGTAGCATATACATAACCCATAATCACAGGGGACAACACAATATTTTGCACCATTGTACATATATGCATAAACCCACATTACTAATATTTAGGACATCCAAATATATATCTTTATACAATTGAATGTTTACAATCCTAAACATACATTTTTCAGTTAGCACACATTATGTAGTATGCCAAACACAAAGGATAACTGTTCACCTCATATTATCAGTTTGCTACAACTCTTTATCCACACTGAGACACAGGAACCACACATTGCAAAATAATCTGACAAAATAGTAAGTAAACTTTAGATATTTTTGTGTTATAACCATTCATTATATAAACATTGCTGATAAGCAACCATCACCATTGTATATTTAGAGAGAAATGGCAAGCAGACTTCAGGAGCTAGCGTAGCACTTTCCTAAAGATGAAATGCATGATAATCACATCGCTAATGGCAAACGATATATGTTTTAAAGCATTTTTAAAAGCTATGTTTTATTACTTCATCCACAGCCATCCATTTGAAAAACATGCATATGTAATCCTGATATGCACACATCAAGGTATTTAGCATTAATATTTAAAGGTTAAAAGAAATATACATCCTTACAAAAGTGACTCAAAACAGTTATTGTACTAAATTTAAAAAATAAATCATTGTGCCGAGTACCATTTTGTACAACAGTATATTTAATCACCTGTTCATATTTTTCTCATGGGCGCACAAAATAAAATGTTGGTTAGAAAATTAGAAACGGTTGATGCATTTTTCTTTCTAAAATACGCTGTTTGGCCATGCCATATTTAAATATTAAGGCTGTTATGCAAGTCTATGCAAAAATGATGAGCGTACTTGTCCTTGGCACTTAAGGGGTTAATGTCTTATTCTTGTATACTACATAATGTAGAACAAGAATCCACACCGAAAAGTAGTCATGAAGATGCTCAATAGCTAGAAACACAATCCCAATTACCAAATGTACAAAATGAATTCATGAAAGTGTCTTTAAAAATAGAACTATGTAATGCCTATAAAGAACTTGTAACCTATGTTAAAAATCATCTAATTAGAAATGTTGATTTTCACCGTCCCTGATCCCCTAGCACACCTCAATCAAATCATAGAAATATAACTGGCCAACGTTTTGATGAGTTTCTCTCCCTGCTTCTTCTGATCATGACTTTCTACAACCTCCAAATACTCCAATGTGTGTTTCCACTCTGATTCCTCATCCCTTTTTTAATTAACTTATTGCTCATACTATGTATATTATGTATATAATTGTTTAAAAAAAATTCAATGCCAATTAATAGTCTGCGGACTCCATATGTGTTTGTGTCTGCATACATCCATCAATGTGATGTCAATGCAGTGTGCAACATTGCGGACATCACGCCTAGTTCAGACATGCCGTGCTCACATGGCACACTTTTAATTATTTCACGAAAGTATGCACCCGATCATAGATGTCGCTGCCCATGCTTTCTGCACCGTGGTCGTGGATGTGTCCTGACATCATCATGTGACCCTGGCCATGCAGCGTAATGACGTGTCCCAGATTGGTGTCTGTGAATCACAGACATTTTGAAACTGTTCTTTCAGCCAATCCATGAAGTTTCAAGGTAAAACTTCCCATTCCCCAACTTCTTGCAACATTCTTAATACTTCTATTTTTTAGAACATGTTAGACCATTGTCGTCTCCACCGTGCACGAACGAACGTGGACACTTGCGAATGTCACCACATGACCACACCCGTGCAGTGTGATGACATGTCTGCGACCGCTATTTATGCTCCGCTTACATTTTTAAACTGCATTTTCAGCCAATCGAGCAAGTTTGTTGATCTCTCAACTTTTCACAACTTTCAAATTCCTATTTTGAACTTCTGAGTCCGCGGACAGGAGAAAAGTCTGCAGATGTTTCCTCTGAAGGGATACACCCATTACTATTAGTCATTCTCAATGTGGCAGAGATATTGAAGCATGTTGTTTTGAAGAGCTGCAAGAGAGATCTATTTCTGAAAATGGCATCTGTTATGGCCATCCCAACTCCCCCTGGGCCACCACCACCAACTGGAGGACCTGGCTGGGGGTACAGGGGCACTGAAGCAGTGGTAGAGGAAGAGGAAGATGAAGATGATGCAGAGGCGGTTCCTACCCCAAGCACTTGCAAGGAATCATGGGTGTGGCATAGGGGTGTCAAAGGCTTGGGCTGCCTGTGTGAAATGCACTGAGTGTGGAGTCACACTCAGTCACAGACAACACGGGCAGTACTCTGTTGGTACTTCTTCTATGCACTACCACACCCACACATTCCACTTGGGTGCTCTGAGAAAGGCTGTTCCTTTCTCAGGTAGTAGGGCAAAGGATTCCGTCTATGGCTTCGCAGGCCATACAAGAGGCTGTTGATTATTACCTTTCAAGGACAACAGTACTTTGTTTTTACTGTGGCACAATCGTCTGCAGAGGGGAGCAGCTTTGCAGTACCTCCAAGGCAGCTGTCAAGGAGCACGAGAAGCACTCCTCCCTTCCTTAGATCTACGATCAGGCCAGACATCTTCTTATGTCCACTTGTCCCTCCTTATATGTGGTTGGGGCCCCATCCCTTCAATCCCTCCCTCACCTTACCCCCTTATGATATGATATGATATGGCATTTGTAACGCGCCTATACACAAGTGTTTCAATGCCTCTCCCTACCGTCAGGAAAAACAAAAAAAACAGTTACTAAATAATGTTATCTTTTAGACTCCATCTACTTTACATTTTTACGTTCTCAGACATTTTCTTCAGCATTATGTTCTATGTTAATACAAAAAATGGAGCTTTGGTATGCTAGAGATAACGAAAAAGTGACAAAAACAATTCTGTCACAAATACATTTCTCTATCATACAAAAAACAAACATAAATTGTAACTTGCATTGTAAGTGGTTCAGCCCTAATCAAGGGTTTTACACTTGCATACACTTTATACCACCCAACACCATAACTTCCTAAAGACGATTTTTGGCCCTGTTTAGTGTGTGAATAGTTTAATAATCTGCAAACTAAACTGTATTAAAAAGGGAGTATTTTAATGTTACTTTACTACTTTTTTCCTTAATATAGTGGTGGCTCTGAAAAGAATATTTTTTTCTTCTACAGATTTCTTAATGTTTTTTTTTTTTATTTGTACTACTATCACGTCTTCTTTTATCATTTTTTAAACTGTGTCAAAGCATTCTTACATTAGAAAGACAAATCTCATTTCCAACATTTGTTAAATGTACTCCATCACTTCAAAACATATTCACTCCATCATGTCGGATATTCTCATTGTGAAAAGATGCCGTGCCCACACCTTGTAAAAAAGCACATACAGCTTTCTTAACATTCCACATGGCTTTTTCAATTTGTGAACAAAACAAGTGTGATCCTTTCCACATTTGCCTTTGCGTAATCTGTGATAAAATTATCTTTGTGGCTGGAAACAGTTCCATTAGCTTTCTAAACATATCTTTCACAGCAGACGTCAAGGATATTCCAGTAACATACCCTCAACTGTTCCCTCTGCAATGTAATATAATAATATCTGGATGTTTGAAACTTGGCGTATTTTCACACAATGGTAATAATGCCTTTAAATTCAATCCACAAACTCCATATTATAACACCTTTGCTCCTTCAAATCCAAGATTTTCAGAGATGTCAAGGCGCTCTGTACGTACCTTCAAACAATGAATCTACAAATCTCCTAACATCCACACTGCTTCTTTATAGCCATGCTTCCAGCACTTTATAGCCATGCTTCCAGCACTTCACAGAAGAAATGAAAGACTTACAACCCTGCGCTCCAGAAAACGTCAACCCCTGCTCCACAACCATGAAACCTGAATGGCTAATCCCCTGATATCCACAAACTAATTACTAATGACTAATGTTTTTTTAATTTTGTAAAGTTAAGAAGAATGTATTTTCTGAACACTTTTATTGTATAATTAACTGCCACTATATTTGAGCAGGTGGACAATGTTGCCAATACATGGCATATAAAATTAGTGGTTAAAAAAGTACATCCTTATGGAGCCGCCCGATAGTTAAGGTGAGTCAGACTCCCTTAGGTACCTCTCAAAATTCTATCGTAAATATCTTTTGATTTAAGTAATGGTTTTGTCAGAAATCTTGAAAGTGATTAGAAGCCCGCAGGCCCCCGGAGATTGCAAAGTTTCCTAAAGATTTGTTAGAAAATACAAAAAGTTATTAAGCATTAAAAAAAATATTTGCCAAATGTGCAGCCTACTTACCATTAATTTTCGCATAGACAAACAAGGTAATTTTTTGGAAACGCGCACAGCCCAAACTGCTGGACAGATTTGGACAAGGTCCAAAAAAACTTGGGCAAGAAGTTTTGACTCGTAATCCATGCATGGTTTGGGGTTATTCTCTGCAGTAGTTATTTAAATATTTAACAGAGAAGGGGGTGCCCCCTTCTCAAAAAAAGATAGCTTTATCTTGGGGATTTACCCAAAAGCGGGGTTTTTGAGAAATGAAACGACCACCATCTTGCTTTTCTCTCAAAGCAAGAGATATTTGCAGCTATGGCTGAGGATATGGGAAAATGAAACACAGGTAAATAAGCTGTTTGCAGGTCAAAACACATGCAAATGCCATCAGGCTAGATGTAGGGGTGGCTAGAGATCACCAAGAGAAATTTGGGAGTTGTAGGGGGTCTAGGAACTCAGTTTTCAACACAAAGCTTGACATCTCAAAGAAAATGCGTCACAGAAACATTGTGTGTTGTGGGGAGAAAGGGAGACAGCAGGCGAGGTGGGGAGACCATCTGGGGAGTGGGGTGAGATGGCACAGATGGGGGGAACTTGGTGAGGGCCTGGAGGGCAGCAAAACTCTTTTTTCCAACCGTTTTGCTGATATTCACAGCTCCAAAGGACTATCGATAGCCGACGTTATGTCTAGTTCTGTACCAGCGGTTACAATTTTTTATTGATATTTTTACAGCTTTAGTGACGTCAGGGGTGAAAAATCGCTGGCCTTGGCCAGTGACACAATAGTCATCCAGGTCACCTATCCATGCAGTAACCAGGACAGATCTGGCTTACCTTTAACGCGAGGAATGGGCCAGCCTCCTCAGGCCATGTTGCCCAAAAATGAGCCAATGTTACAAGACCACTTAGAGAAATGGGAAGCCCTTTCCTTGCTTTGAAGCTAAGCAGGATCACAGTTACTTCATTGATGGGTGAACGAATGGGCATCCAATTTATTAAAACATTTTGAACTGTGTTACTGTCAGTCCTTGAAAGTGTTTCACCCAGAGACCGTTTGTTGCCTTTTGCTGAATTGAAATCTGTAATTAGTAGTCTCCCAGTCAATAATAACAAATAAAAAAATAGATATTTTAACAGCAACAGTGGGTTCCCATCCCAGCAGTAACTGGGTTGAACACGGTTTAGATTCAAAGCAAGGACCCGGTCAGCCCCCTAAGGATCTGTTGCCTAATAAATGATCCCACCTTACAAAACCACTTAGAGAAACATGGCCAAAGTCGGCTGGATCGTTCCTCACTTTGAAACTAAAAAGGGTTGGTCCTGGTTACTGCATGGATGGGAGACAGTCCACCGTCCTGAATGCTGTGTGTTTACTTAGTTTTTAAAATTGCATAACACACAGCATTCAGCATATTCATGGGTGGCAGCTTTTCATTTTCGCTATGGGGGCAAAAGTATCTGGGCATATGTTATTCTTGCAGCTGATCATTTTTTAACTGCTTCTGACTCTTTTGGAAGGCAGCAAATATTTGAAGTGTGTCTGAATGTGTCACATTTAATTTCCAACTACTACCTCTCAACAAAATCATGTGCACATGACTCTCCACCAATCTGCCCTCAGGAATTCTTCTTCTGCTCCTTCTCCTAGGTATCACCCATGATAAATGTCATCTCACTTCAAGAGACACACCTGAATCGTTTGCTGCTCCCCCAAACATAATCAGGTGTGCATTCCTCTCCCACAAGCTGACCTCAGAGATTCTTAGCTGTTCTACTCCTACTCCCATCTGTAACCCAATGCCACGTCTCATCTGCTTGCTTCAAAAGTTCTCAGTAACTAGTGTGTAACCCATGCCCTTAATCTCTGCTGCTCTACACAAGCGAAATCGGAAAAACAAGCCCATCCAACAATTTCCCATCTGGGAGGGTGGGGTGCATTTAAAGGCCACAAACCGAAGTCCCTTTCACATGAATGGCAGGTGTTTAAACCCTACAACAAAAACAGGCTGGAATGTGATTTTGTTTCATGTAAAGTTAAAAAGTCATGTGGAAAGAGGCCTACCTGGCATTATCAATGCACAAGCAGCAGTTGAATTCACAAAATAAGGAGAAATCAAAGAATCCTGTGACATGGAAAACAGGATTTTTAAAGATTGAAAACAAAAACGGACTGCACATGTGTTTGAAAATAAAAACGGCTTTAAAGAGCCACAATGGACAAACAATGTCACTGCTCACAGAAAAATGTGAGGAAAGCAAAACATGCTGTGTGCGTTGACCAAAGCAATGTATATTATGTTTCAACCACAAAACTCCAGTGACATTTGAAGAGACACTTAGTCTTCAAGAAAAACCTGTGCTTGCTGAGGGCAAAACTTCACAAAGGAAAGCCCCACTTCGGCCTGGAAGTCACATCTCACTTCTAATAACCCTGCAATAAAATTTGGTGCTGCCAAAAGGCATCAAAATGCAGTATCCTACAGACATGCTGACTAGGAAAGCACCCACTGCAAAGAGCACACACTAACTCCAAAGAGACCCATAAAAACCTCTGGTTACAGGCTGGCCCAGGGAGACAGATGGCGATGCTCAATGAAGCACCCCTCCCATTTGCTGAACAGGAACACTCACAATTAATTTAAAATACTATTTTCATTTAGGCATTTTGCGCAGAAACCAACCGGTGGATTTATTTCATTTTTATACAGTTTTTCATCTAAATTCCAGGCTGATTTGGGGATGTATTAATGCATCTTCCTGTGACTCTGGGAACTGTAATGGCCAGTTACACTAGGTTTCTGTCTGATCTGAACTTGTTAGAAATTTGAGAGTTGGTGAAAAGGTGGAAAATGAAATTAGGGATATACCTATTAACTTACATCTTCATAACTATTGTGCATTTTATGGAAATGACAGAAATGTGACACATGGCCATGCTACATCCTACAGATTTGGCGGTTGGCTTTTCTAATTCCCCATGATCCGCTAAAACAGAGAATATGTTTAGTATGGCAGTTGTTAGTACAATTATGAAGGTGTGATACATAACTAGTTTTGCAAAAAAGTTGAAAGGAGATCAAAGCATGATGACAAATGGGAAAAGACAGATGTTGCTCCACACCCCTAAGCCAATCCTGACTGGGGGCTGTAAAATGCTATGACAGTGATTACATGACATTACTTTCAGTGGGGTTAGTGTAGGCAGTGATTACATGGCATTACTTTAGTAGGATTAGTATAGATGAATGCAAAAAGAAACAGCAAATGATGTAGTACAAAAGCAAGTTAAAAATAAAACTTTGGGTTTATGGGGACAGGGAACTAGGCTTTCAAAGGTGTCAGCAAAATGGATGTCAAAGGACAGCAGATTTAATATGCATTGGGCACATGTAAAAGTGATTCATGTTGTAAGTGAATTCACCATCTGTGTGTAGTCTTGCATTGTTGAAACTAACCTAGATTAATTAACTGACCGTCCCTAATAAATAATATCCCATAAAAAAAAAAATAGTCCTCCTGTCAACATTGAAATGCTGTGAGCACAGATGGAAAATTTAGCTGTTTCGTTCTGTGGAAGTAAACGTGCTGCAAAAATGAACTGTCTTTTTCATTCAGAGAGTTTATTGTTCTTGCTGGAAATAAGTTGATACATATGCTCCTATTTGGGTGATTGGACAGAGAGCTCAGAATTCTAGAAGTTGCTGTAGTGATGGGAAATGTCAGAAAGAAGGCAGGTTTAGTTTTGAATGACAGGCATCAGGCATAGATACAGGGAGCAGAAAGAATGTGGGTCTCTTTGGCTGATGGTTGTCAGGAGAAAGAGCACAGAGGGAAGTGCTGAGCAGAACCAGCCTTGGATGTTGCTGGGACTCCAAGGCTGAATTTCGGAGGTGCGAAAAGCAGTGCAGAGTTTGCAAAACATCTTTGCAGATAACCCCGGCAGAGAGTGATTTTTCCTGATAAGGTGCAGGGACTTCATAGATCAATGTGTGTATTTGTATAAGCTGAGTAGTACAGATGAGTGCATGTGTGGTTCCCATCAGATAATTAGTGTAGGGTGTTATTTTTAACAAAACGTTTGCTGTTTTCCTTACACACGTTCAATGATAAAAGCTGATGACTGAAATATCTTCGATGTACTGTGCTGTGTTTCATATTTCTTCACTTAGATAACCATGGCAGTGTTGATGCATTGGTAAGAACAAACAAATGTGTTATTGTGAAATGAAGTAGGCTTGTATTGCAAGTAGCATTATGTTTTAACACATGTATAAAAGTGGTAAAAACAGGTTGGTGTAATGTTTTTATGTCTCTGGTGATTATTCTCTAGATGAGGGGAGGTCATTAGGAAGTGCCTTAGTGCAAATACCACAGTGGTAAAATATTTACCACCGCTGGCAGAGTCAAACATAAAATTAGAGAACCATAAAAGCAAGCTAGCTGGAAACATGAAACCTTTGTGTGTATAAGAGTGTGTTCAGTTATGCATGCTGGGAGCTGAACAGAACCATTCCACATGGTAGGCTGATGTCATATATAAGTCATCAGCACAACATATGGTAATATTTTGTTCCTACTAAATGTGTAAGGTTCAGTCATCTATGCTTGCAGTCAAACCCAAAACAGAATACAAATACAAAAGGGGAAGAGTTGGTCTCATCATATAGTGCAGTACTATAAATGTGCTCACCACTGTTATACCACCATACTAAATTGCTACATATTTACCACAAAGTTAAAATATCATAAAATATCACCAAGTTATGTAATATCCCTATTACAAAACAACCAACAGGGCAGAGAGAGAGAGAGAGAGAGAGAGAGAGAGAGAGAGAGAGAGAGAGAGAGAGAGAGAGAGAGAGAGAGAGAGAGAGAGAGAGGTAACTCTCCAATCCTAGATGCAGGGACTATTGCAGGGTACATCCCCAGAATTGTGAAATTAGTGATGTCATTTCTGCTATATAAGGGGGACTGCACTAGGACTGGGACACACAGAAACTGGGGAGACAGAAAAACGAGAAAGACAGGAGGACAGAGAGAAGGCTGCTGAAATGCAGCTGGCTTTCCTGAACCTTAAACAAAGGCTTGCAATGTAAGTAGAAATAACCCCAACCCTAAATTGCATAAGCCCTTCATTCTTGCAACATTGCATCCAATATTTCCCCATTAAAACCCCCAATTGCCAGTGCATTTTAGTCATCTCCCCATTAAAGAATCCTTCGTTTGCCTGTCTATTTCAGTCATTTCCCCATAGAAGAATTGTGTATGCCTGCCTATGTTAGTATATCCCCTTTGAAAAAACCCTAATTTGCCTGTGTAAATCCTTAGTGTATTTTTGTAAGTAAATCAATTAATTCCCCCATTGAATTTCACAGGATCGGGATTGGTGGAATTTGAAACCAGCAATCTTTTTCCCAGTGTTTTTGTTAATTGTTATAGTTATAAAGTGTTGAACAAAAGAATTAACCCCATTGTGATTTGAGAAACAAATGTGTCCCTGTCTTTAAATTGTGTACTGATGAACCAATTTCCATTTGCCACTGTATTTTCTCTTTGCATCTGTCATCCTGAACCAAAACCAATGTGCCTTGTGTGAGATACTCCCTTTCCCAGAGTCTACCTGTCATTTGCAGCCTCAGTAAAAAACGAATTCCATTTGCATTTTCTTTTCCATTGAAATTGAGCTTACATACCAAAAAACAATTTTTCTCTTCTGTTTCTCTTACCCTGTTGTGTGGTCAAAACGATTTTTCATTTGCATTCTCTTTCCATTGCACATGTGTTGTGTATTCTAAAAATCAATGTTCTCCTAGTGTGCTATTATTCCCTAAAAACCTGGCCTGTCCTGCTAAACATAAGCAAGTGTATTTCCTGCTTTCTATCTTTTTCCCATAGCAATTGTGAGATATAATTTAAAAAAAAACATTCTCCCATTGGTGCTCCAAAAACAGTTTTCCCCTGCTTTGCTTACTGGCTTCCCATCTTGTTTCTGTGGGCGCCACTCCAAAACTGATTATCCCCTGTATTCATAACCCCTGCCACTTCCTTCCATTCAAAGGAATCAAGTCCTATTGATTTTTGGGGGGTTGAGTGTTGCAGGGGGAGTGTTTAACGCTAGTGCTATGTTCTTTTTCTGTTCTGCCATTAAAAAAAGGAAGTAACTGTGATGGTATATCTTAAACCGGTTGTTTTGTAGAGATTGTTGCATTTTGTGTTGCCACAACATTGGTGGCTGTTTGATTCATCAGCAAGTGCAGGAGGCACTACCAGTGAGATACACCGGTCCAGGGCACGCGCTGGAGCCAGGCGACTGGGTGCTGCTAAAATGTTTGAAAGAAAGTCATCATTAGCACCCAGGTGGCACAGGCCTTATAACGTACTCTTGGCGACGCAGAAAGCAATAAGGGTGGATGCAAGGAAGTCGTGGATCCATGCCACCCATGCCACGAAGATTCCAACTGCACTGAAAGACGTGCCTGACACTGATGACCGGAAAGAGACAGCGGTCCCAGAAACTAAAGAAACTGTTGCCAGTAAGCAGCCACCTAATCTTCCAAAACATGAAGTGAAACTCGAAACAAAGCCTGAGACGATTGCCAAAGAGGGGGAAGGGTAAAGAGAGCCCCAACGTTGCCCAGCAGAATCGACATCACTACTGGCCAACACGAAATCTGCCTTGCAAATACCAGCAGAAACGAATCGCGTCCCCCTTTGGCGCCCACCAGCACTTGCTAGCACGCCAAAGAACGGATCTGCATCATTGGCACGGCGCACACCAGCACCTGCAGTCGCGCCACAGGCTGACTTTGATCACACGATACCAGGAGTGAGGCGATACAACTTGCGGTCTCGAAAGACAGAGTGATCCGCATTTCTTTATTGATGTTTATGTCAACCTCTGGTTCAGCTCATGGACGGAGAAGGAACTAGAGGTGTAGAGGAGAGAAGCGTGAGAATTGTGCAAGTCGGACAATTCAAGACTCGCGGCTCCTCGGTGCAATCATAAAAGTACATGTGTCATGAACCAGAGCGGACAAGCTGGGCGCACATGGTACTAAGGCAATAAGATAACTGATCAAAGGTCCTCTGAGTAGTATCAGAAAGGACAAGTGATCTTGCCTAAAAACGAATAAACAAATCCAGGCTAATAAGGACAGGCAGAACTGAACTGTGACAATTCCGTTGAACTTATTGACATCAGAGCAAGCGCAACGAAGAGAGATATCCACAACAAACTGTGATAAGAAAGAAGGACTTCGAGAAACATGCCGGGACCGGTTCCAGCCTCGTCCTGCACCACCACTGCTGAGAATGAGTCAATTATAAAGACTGTAAGCTTAAGAAAAACGCATGGTAAAACAAATTGTATGCCGGTACTGACAATAATAATGTGCTTTATGAGCGTGGTAGCACCAATATCGACAGCGCTAATATTATGGTATGTTGAATTGCTATTGATCATGAACATGACACATGCAATTCTAAAGAAAACAAATTGCTGGGTATGTGCCCATTTACCACAGCATGCTGGGAAAGGAATAGGGTGGTATGTACAGCCATTACCATTAAGTTCTGCATGTAGTGCATCTTTAGGTGCAATGTTTTATGGGAAATGGAATAAGAGTAGTACGGGTCAATTAGACAGAACCAACATGAATGAGTTTAAGGAGATAAAAATGAAGCCTGTGGGTTGTTTCATTTTCGATAAAGCACAAGTAATAGCCCCATAGCCCACGAGGAAAAGTACACGAAAGATAACACGACAAAATATATGAGATAGATTGTCCCCACCAGAAAAAACATCTGTAATGACGTTTCGTGTAAGAACAGAAGGGGACAAAGATGCAACCCCCCATTTTACACAGTGAATTATAGCCCAAGAACTGTCCCTTTTTGTCTAAAAAAGAAAGGCTCCTTTTCAGTCGGAACATATACTGGATGCATGAATACAGTGGTATTGAAATGGGAAATAGAACCAGTATATGTAGGTGATCCAGTTTATTTTATATGTGGAGAGAAAGCATATCCTTGGTTGCCCAGAAACTGGGAAGGTACATGTACCTAGGTCTACTGTTCCCAGGAGTATTCCTCTTAGAAACAGCAGACAAGGCCAGACTATCCAGAACTAGAGTCAAAAGGACTGACAAGGGTGTTTTAATAGCAACTGATGTAGCAAAATCATTCATTCCATTCTTAGGGCAGATAGTGAACTCCTATAATATAAGGCAACTGTCCAGAATCCTAAAAAATACAATAAACACAACAACAGATATACTATTTAACATGACGTTGGAAGAAAGCGGAATCAGGTTAATGACGCTGCAAAATAGAATGGCTCTCGATGTGATCCTGGTTGATCGTGGGGGAATTTGCAAAATAGTGGGATCAGCGTGTTGCATTTATGTCGATGACTATTCCCCCACGATCTTTGAAGAAATAAAGAAATTGCACGTCCTAAGCTCTGAACTCCCTATTGGAGAAGGAAGCTGGGGAATAGGATCTTGGTTTTGGGGAATACTATGTTCTTGGGGATGGAAGTTGATCTCAATATTAGTAGTGGTGTTTGGAATATTCCTAATGTGCTGTTGTTGTATATATTGTCTACCTATAGTTTGCGCTGAGGTAACTGAGGGATGTACAGAAGAATGTATGCATATGATGACAAAGAAAAAACAACCTCATGGTCGAACTGACCAAGACCCAAATGAGATGAGAGCAGTAAAAGAGTTGATGGCAATAGATATTGATGAAGACGATGATGTTTACGATAGCATGCAAAATTCAGACTTAAGTACTTCAGACTCATCATCACTAGAGGAGGTTCAAATAAATAGATGAGACATTTGGCATACGGCCAAAGGAGGGTTTGTCAGTCTAGAAAAATGGATACCTCTACTTTGTGACCGCAAACGTATTTTGGTGGCCGTGGGCCAACCGTCTCATGCACGATATGAAAGAATATAGGTTTTCGAGTTTGCCAATGAACGGCCATTTTGATGTAACAAGAATCGCCATTTTGTTTTCTAACCATTGCTCATTGCTTTCTGTTCCCATTGCTTCGCAGTATATTTTCCGTTTACACTGCTCAACTGTAAAACATTATTGTCTGTACATAAAAAGGACAAGGCCGCAGGTCCGAGAGGATAACAAGAGTTTGTTGAAACACAAACGTAGGCAGCGCCAGGAAGAATGCCCGGCTCCCTCCCGAATGTAGCCTTGAAGCAGAGCTGCAGGGCATTTAATCATTTTGCCAATGCCAGCCAGTCTTGGTATATGGTAGAATATGTTAGAATAATATAGCAAGAGGCTTGAATTATGCTTTTCTTATGGCCCCCCTTTACTGAGCCCGGTAGAGCATGTCGGCTCCCAGGACACGTATAGCACCTAATAGATAGCAAGGTCCGGAATGCAACTCTTCCCCCCGTATGTAGCTCGCTTCCAAGAACAGAAGCGATGTGTTCTATTCAACAACAGAAAGATGCCTCCGCACTCACAAATTGCAAATTGTTACTAGAATAGATGTTTGAAGGTGTCATAGTTGTCGGAGATGTCCATCATCACACCAAGTTCAAAGAAACCCAATAAAAGGGGGGTGTTAAGCATGTCATAGCTGATTGTTTGATATGCATTTTGTATATATGTGTCACGGCTAGCTCCCTTCGCTCCCGTTCCCGCCACTTGGGGGCATGTTTTTGGGTTTATTCCCTACTGGACATTTCCTCCGAACCTTATGCTACAGTGTTGTGATGAATTGGGAGCGCTAAAACCTTATTTTCCAAGTTACTTCCCTTTCCGGATCCATTCCAGGTTTTTGGCAGCCAGCATGCTACTTCAATCAAATGACTATGCTTCCCAGAATGCCTGGCTCACTGCTTCACCTCCTCCCTTGCAGGACAAGGTTGGGTGGAGGATAGGCAACACCTGTGGCTGCAGGTGCAGCAGGCGGCACACCTGAGGGGTGTGCTCGTTAAGCAGCTTTAAAAGCCTCGGTTTGCTTCAGTCCAGCGCTGGTCATTGTTGCAGTGTTCCTGTTGTGACTGGTCCCTTGTTCCTAGCTTTCGTGCCTAGTTCCTGTTTCTTGTTCCTCTGCCCTGGATTTCGGATTCATGTGCTTAATTGATTTCTGCTTTCTGGATTTCCCTTTCTGTCTTCCTCTGTCTGCAGGCAACCTTTCTCTGTGCTTTACCCTTTGATGCAGCCCAGTTTGCCTGTGTTCTCTGTTTCTTTGATGCTGTCCTTGGCTACTGAAAAACTTGATGCATTAGTCTTTCCCTTTATCGATTTAGCTTCCTGCCTTTTCTCCTTGAATGGGTGGGAAAGGTTTCCTTTTGTGATATCATTTTCCCTGCTCCTGATCCTTACTTTCTATTGGGATCCATTCCATGTTTTCCATTGCACTTCTGCATTTATTTCCCATTTGATTATTAGGTGTGGGGTGCTGTTGTAACTAGTCCCTGTGTGAATGCCTTTTGTTTTCCTCACTATTCTACAATCAGAATTCCTACTTGCCCCTTGACTTGGGTTTTATGAATTTAGTTATCCTCCACCCATTGCTGTTATAGCCTTCTGGGTCCCTGTTTGATCTACTGGGTTCGTGAATTTACTGACATTCAAGTGGTCTTTCCGGTCCTCGTGAGTACTGTTTCTAAGTTCCTTATTCAGTATCATCCAGAGTGTCAGCTCACAGATCCTGTCCTTGCTTGCCCTCTACGTGGGCTTAGCGCTGTCAGTGTCTGCAATAGCATAGTGGGTAAGGAGTTTGCCGACTTTCCTTTCAGTCATAAGGAGGTTCTAAGTGCTTACCCCACATCCCTTTTCATATATTGGTATTATTGTTTCACTCTATTTGCACTCCTGGGTTTTAGTATACACGAGTCTTGGGTATTGTATGCACGTTTTTAGATTCAAAGTTGTTCACTGTGCGATTCCGTGCACATTTCCCTTGCCATATTCATTGCCTTCTTCCTTTCTTAACAATATGTAACTGATGTACGTAATTCACTCTCTTGCGTCCCTCGAGGTCTAGAGATACACGTCGCGGGGCGTGAGACCGAGTTGGTCAACTGAGACTTTTGTTTTGCAATAAAACCTAGCTTTGGGAATACAACCTCGTGTCTGGCATAGCCGCGTATCTATCGTGTGTGGTAACTCGCCTTGTTTCCATAGACGTTAGGGACCCCTAGGGGCCCCTTTCAGGTTGATTTGCCTTTGACATTAAATAATACATTAATAAATATCTTGTTGATACACACCGGCCTGGATCCTAGTCCATTGTGACAAAGGGTGTTTGTGGAGGTCGGGAGCGAGATGGTTTGGAGGCCTACTGAAAAGAATCCGTAATATACTAAAAAAATAAAAAGTGTTTTATTATCCGCCACATTCATTGTAGGGGAAGGAGGTTCCCTTGCTTTCATGTGCTGTGTAATAAACCATGACAACATATTTCATCCACTCACTGAAAAATACATGCACTAACTAGTGCGCTATCCACTGCATTGAATCTATGATGCTCCCCTTCAGTAAACCAAGCATGCTCCACTCCCATAAGCGGCCCACCAGGAATCCCAGCTCCTCCCGCTCTTCCTATTTGTCACCTGATGGTACATGTCTCATTCACTTGCTTCTAGTGACAACACTGACTGGTGTGTCTCCTACTGTTGCGCTAAATCTCTGCTGCTCCACCCAGAAAAATCAGGTGAGCCTGCCATTCTCACACAAGTTCCCATTTAGGAATTCCAACCTTGTTCCAAAACACCTCCCAGGTTGCACCTAATGGCACATGACTCCCCCACTCATGTGAAGCGATGGACACAGACTGGTGAGTCCCCACCTCAAACCTCTGATGCTGCCTGCCAGCAAAAGCAGGCAAGAGTGCCTCTTGTACAAGATGTGCTGGGGTTCCCAGCTCTTCTAGCTCATACTATAATGAGGCATTGAAAGGCATATGTCTTGCCCGCTTGCTACAATAGTCAGTCACTGACTGGCTTGTAGTCACCTGCTGCACATGTTGCGTTCACTCACTTCAAGAGACGGACACTGACTGGCGTGCCATGCACCTCCACACATGTCTGGCAATGTCTAACAACCCGTAAATAGCACAGGTAGTATAGCTCAGTGGCAATGCGCTCGCCTTGCAAACAATGGACAAAGCAACAGAGGTTCAAATATGGAGTCTGCGCTTAGAAATCTCCTCTGTGTTAAGGACGATAAAAAAATGGTCATAATTGTTACTCTATGACTGAGTTCTAGTCACTCACTAGCTCCCCCTCGTCTTCTTCCTGCAACTACCGAAATTGTACTCCGCTTTATGAGGCATTCCCTAAATATCCTGATTCCATGCATCCAGCACTTACCTCATGCCTCTCTGAAAGCTGAAAAGACTGAATAGGACCTCAAACTACACAGTCTCCATTAAGTTATGTGGACGTCTGAAGTTCGGCCCAAGTTCATTGTTGACAAATCACCCACAATGTGAGTAATAGGACTTTTTTTGTCAATGTTTACACTCAGATTATTAGTGGAAAATGTGTTAGGTGATATCTGCTATTTCGGATACACTCATGAAAAAATTGGATTAAATCCCAAATCAATACTATAGCAGGGTTGGCACTATTCATATTACATGGTATCAATGTATTTTGGTCTTTGTAGACCCACACACCAAGTGCTGTTGTTTAGTCTTGACCACTGGACGCAAGCGCACTATAGCGAATTATTTCCAAGGTGTGTCAAGGTGAACTAAGCCACTGTTGGGAAGTTCCGACAGACAACATTAGGCTTGGCACAGATCAATAAACACAATGACTATCGAGTCGAACTTTCACAAACAGGCAATGCATTTACAGCACTCAATGGCACAAAATAAACCTGTGGGTGAATTGTTTTTTTTGCACATGATATAACCTCCTGCAGCGCTGCTTGAAAAAAAAAAAAATAATAACATTTGGAGATGCTCGCTACTGCTATTTTAAATAAAATCCATAGACGTGTTTTTTTCTCCACGTCACTGTGTTGGAAAGCGTGACTCACGTCGGTTCACGAGGGCGGCATTCATCAAACTCGCGGACGTGCTTCCGCCACCACTAATATCTCCGAGACGCGGATGATAGGAAGGCACTGACGAGAGGAATTTGAAAGCGCGCTTAGCAGCCGCTCGCGCTCCATGTCATATGTCTTCCCCTCCCAATAGCGTCCACTTTGTACCACATAAAAGGTTTGTCAAAGACCCAGGGGGCGCCTGATGGATGGCTCCGTGCACCTTGATTAAAGAAAAGACCACATAGCGCCGCAATATTTTATTTTTGTTTCTTTCAGCCCTTCGAAGATTAATTGCCTCAAGTGTGGGGAAATTATTCCGTAAATGGGTTACGCGTCCTGATGCACGTCTGTCTCACCAGGCAAGCTGTGTGAGTGCGTAGGTGGATAAAACGCAGGCTGGTTCCAGCTGTGTCATTAGGAGGTCACCGTGGAGACATTCCAAGGACGTTTGAGTGCCAGCAAGTGGCACGCGCGAGCGTGCTGTATTTTTGGCCATATTTCAGTTGGGGAAACACAAAGTTACGACGTAGGAAGTGGAACTCAAAAGGGCAGAACCGACTGCTGTCTGGTTTTTTTACCATTATTCACATTGAACCTGCCTGTTCTCTGATGCCATGTGTACTTAGGGGACAGCTCAGGTTTGTGATTTTTATTGAATACTCTTGAACAGACATTAACAAAAGAAAATAAGTCGGAACAAAAAAAAAACAATGGCAATAGTTTGGGCTTTTGTGTAGGCTTTCCAAAGGCACTTACCAGGCACTGCTATACTTGGGCATCTTATACACAAGCCACAACTGTTGGCTTTGCCAATGCTATTTTTAACAGACCTTCAGTGCAGGACATTCATAGTGCTTATAAGCAAGTGGTTCAAGGCAGACCCAGTTAAGATATTTTTATTACCCCAGTAGCAGACTTACAATGCCAATTAGGTCATTAACTCTCAGAAGACTTTAAAACAAACATGGGGGGACCATTCAAGTGGGAAGTTGGATGGTAAGGCTTGATTAAAGAGAGCTCACAGAGTTCCCAAAAGGCAATGTTTTGGACGGGGAGGTGCAGGTATTGGGTGCGAATTGCCCTAAGGATTAGCATGGCCATGGGCAGTCAGTGGGCGGGTAAATAACCAAGAACACCTACAAGCTGTTTGACCTTCCACACATGTCATTTCTTACTATCTGTAGTCTAAAGCAATAGTTTCGGCTTATAGGTGTCGCAAGCAATATCTATTAGCTCAAATTATAACACTTAAAATGTGGAAGGAGTACTCAACATAACGTTTCCTATTGATACATTACAAAAAATGTTTACACAATAACATGCATGTCAAGATTATCTATTCCATTTGCGATACTCAAGTGCAGTCCTGGTTTACCTCTGCACACTGGTACTTGTAGTCCTGGAATTCCCCATCATAAACCCAATGATACAAATCCCAGAATTCAAAATGTAATCCAGTGTCTACCGATTGGAATGAACAATGTTGGCATATATGTAGTAATAACTGGGATATAGCATACAAATTCGAAGCTTGTCTGGTAGAACTTGATAAATCAATGTCTTTAGATTAGCTAAAGTGAAATGGCTAACATTTTGAAGCACAACATCTCAGTTAAAATCATTTATTTCCCTAATACAACCCTTCTGATACAAATTCAATGTGAATTTACCCCAACCCAGTAATTCAAAATAATGCATTTAAATATAGTTTTGATGTAAACCTCCTAACATTTAAAGTGAGTCCTGTAACAAAGTGATGTAGTGTCAGTTAAGGTTTAGTTTTTTTTGTAGTTCCATAGAATACATTTTATATGGAAACAACTTAGTTTTGGCTAAGTGCTGGTACTTCAGAGTTCATATCGTCAATGAGTTTTTCAACAATTTTCCTCCTTTTTCATTATTTTTTGTTTGCATATGTCGTAGCTGTTTTTGTGTGCATGTTAGACATAATACGGTTAGGGGTCATACGTGTGTTTGTTTATGCATTATTCATATTTGTGATCTGGTCCATATCATGACACATATTCATCCAGTGTATGCGTTTTTGAACATGTCAATTTCCCAATGTCCCAACATATCTGATTGCTTCTCATATCTGTATGTATTTGCACATTTGTTATTCGAATCCATCACGCATGACATCACCAACTAGCAGACATGCTTACAGCAAGTTCATCCTTTTGCATGTATGCTAACACTATACTACTTTCACATCTGATCTGTTATGAGGGTCAAAAAAAGTAAACATATGTGCAAAACTGTGCCCAATTATATTTTGCGAACTATGTACTATAACTAACTGCATGTTCTTTTCTTTCCAGACAAAGAAGTGCAGATTATAGATTTCTTACCATATCAAACTAGCTGCAATATTTTACCCATCATCATCGACCACACTGCCGCTCCCATTAAACCAAGAATAAACATATTACAATATGTAAGCTCAGTAATCACATTATTACAGGATTTGAAATAGAGGGGAGATGGGAACTATTTAGCCTCTGATTTTTGCCTAGAATAGCCTTGTTATTGTAGGGTGCATTTAAAGGCCCTAGACAGAAATCCCTTTCATCTGAAAAACCGCATTAAAACACTGCACCAAAAACGGCCGTGCTGTGCTTTCCCTGTCCCATGAGTGGGAAGCAGCTGAACACTATAATCCAAAAACGGCCCTGCGTTGCTTTTGTTTCACCTGAATGACATGAAGTTGAACACTGCATCCAAAAACGGCCCTGCGTTGCTTTTGTTTCACCTGAATGACATGAAGTTGAACACTGCATCAAAAAACAGCCCTTTATGCTTTTGTTTCACCTGAATGACAAGATGTTATGCACTGCATCCAAAAACAGCCTTGTTTTACTTTTAATTCACATGAGGGGCAAGAATTTCAACACTACAATCAGAAACGGAAATTGCTTTCCATTTCACTCGAACAGCAGCCCTTCAAACACTGCAAACGGAAAATGGCTTAGTTTTTTCTCATGTTCAAGTCAAATAAAAGAACCATGTGGAAGGGGCTCTACCCCTCAGTGTCAATGGACTAACAGCAAATGCAACTCACTCAAAAAGGAGAGATTAAAGAATTCTGAGACCTACAAGACAGGATTTCTAACATTAAATGCAAAAACAGCTTGCACACGTGTGAAAAAGAAAAGTGACTTTAGAAAGCCACAGTGAAAAGATAGCACTGCTTCCAGGAAATATGCTGTGGGGGAGGGTTGACTAAAGCAATGTTCATTATGTTTTTACCCACAAGACTTCAGCCACCTTTGAAGATGCCCACAATAACGGAAAAAAACAGTTTGGACTAAGACAGGAAACTTCACAATTAAAAGCCCTGCTCCCACTGGAAGTCGCACCTACCAGTGAACCATTCAGGAGTCAAATGTGAGTTTACTAAGGGTGTCATAATTCCCTTCTCTGTCACACTTGAAGGCAGGGGCTCAGGGATTTCAAAGAAAGCAAGTGTGCCTAGAGTTTGACTAGGGGGTGTGAGCTCCTTCCTGCACCCACTACAAAGAACAAACTGACAACTTCAAATGGGGTAATAAAAATCTTTGGTCACCGGCTGAGCCAGGGGAAGACCGTTGGCTGTGGTTGATGAAGAGCCCCTCCCATAGAAGGGGACAGATCCTCCCAATTGACATAAAAGGACTGACTTCATTTTTAGGCGTTTTCGCAGCAATTGGAATGAGAAATAAATTAATTTTATATGTTTTCATGTAATTTCCAGGTGGTTCTAAAGAGACTAATTGCATTTCCCTAGGACTTTGGGGACTGATATGGCCAGTTAAGACTAGTTTCAGGCTGCTCTAAAAATGGGACAAATATGACAATTGGTGGAAAGATGGAGAATGCAATTATGAACATGCTTGATCATTTGCACAGCTGTAACTGTTATACATTTTGTGAAAAGGACAAAAATGTGCCACCTGGCCATGCAACATCATACAGAGTTTGCAATTGGCTTACCTACTTCCCTATGACCAACTAACACCACATATCTAGTTCATATGTCAGGGGCTAGTAGAATTATGAAGTTATGAGACGTAACAGATTTTTGTCAAAAAGTGGCAAGAGAACAATGACTAATCATGCAAGGGGGCTGAGAGAGGAACAGTAAACTGTCTTATATGAGCAGTAGGGGTAATTACAGAGTAGTCCACCTAGATTGTAAAGTGAGTGATGTAATGTGTGCTATATAAGGGGGACTGTTGTAATGAAGAGAGGTGACTGGAAGGTGTGGACATGCTGGAGAACCCATTACTGTGTTCCACCACTATACACCAAGAACAGTCTATTGTTTCCGTTGTTTCTCTTTTTCTGCTGAGAAGCCCCTCACGGCTTTGCAACTGTTTTGGTTTCCTTGCTCACCTGGTCCGGTTCGCGCCCCTTGTTATCCTTCTGTAGCTTTTTCAGGTTCTTCCAGGATTCCTTCTGCTTGGATCGTTCCTTCCCGTTTATCCCTGTTCTCCCTTGCTATTCTGATTCCTGCCTTTGCCTTCGCAGACTCTGCTTTGGTCTTGTGTCCATTTCCACCTCTTTTGGCGCCTCTCGTTTTCTTTCCTACCTTCCCTATCCAGTCCGCCCTGTGGGATAGCTATTCAAACTTTCTTTCTGTCTTTTGCCTTCTTTCCCTGATCGGCCATTTTCTGCGCTTATTTACTGCCTTCCCGTACGGAAGTCTTCTCTACTTCCTTATTGTTTTTTCTGTTTTGGTTCAGCCGGCACATTCCGTCCCGGAAGGTTTCCGGTTCTAGCGCAACATTTCTGACCTGTCGTGCCTCTTGGGAATACTTTGCTTACAGTGTAGCCTGTTCTCTACCTGCTCTCTCACCTCTTTCTCATGTGCTGTCAGCTTTTCCCACTTTCTCGGTTTCTGCTTATTTTCCCTTGTTCCTATACTTGCTGTTCTTTCTACCTCCTTTTTCTGTATTTGTACACAGCAGTACTTCTCAGTTCTTACCTTGGATCATCATCCCTCACCAATTGTCCTGTACTCCACTATTGGATCTACTTGTGGTCCAGGCTGCGCAAGATCTCTTCTTTGGATCTTCTCTTTGCCCTGCTCATTGGACTCTATATCTTCAGGGAGAGAAGAGACACTGTACAATTATACTCTTCAGACACACCTGCATACGCAACCAATGCCAGCGACCATCACTAGGTTTTTTAAATGTAACTGGCTTTTTGCCCTTCAGAACTGTGCAGGAAAATTGTCATTCTTGTTGCATGTGGTATCTCTGTTCAATGACAGTGGCAAATTCTCGGAACAGACCCTACCTCTTCACAAAGAAGGGTACTCCTGAGAAGAACATTGCAGAACCATCTGGATCGGATATCTCATCTAGCGACTCTGACACAGAAGCACAGGTGAGCCTGCCCTCTATTGACAACTGTACTGGGTCTAGAGAGACACACAAAAATGCAGTTGAACCAAGACAAGACAGAGTGCAGTGACCAGACCCCTTGCGTAGCTGTCCAGAGTGTCCTGAGATTCAGCTGGCTTTCCAGAATCCCAAACCAAGGCTTACTATGTAAGTAAACAAATACCCCAACCCTAAATTGCACCAGTCCTTCCTTTTTGTTGCATTAAACCCCATTGAAAACCCCAAATTGCCAGTGTAATTCAGTCACCTCCCATAGAAGAATCTGTGTTTAGCCTGTGTATATTCGCATATTCCCTTTGGTAAAGATCTCAGTGTCTGTGTAAATCCTTAGCATATTTTCAGTAAATCAATGAATTCCCCCATTGAAATTCACAGTACAAGATGGTTGAAATTTGAAATGACCCACCTTGTCCCTGCTGTTTTTCTTTAATTATTATAGTCATTAAAGTATTGCCTCAAAATAATTAGTCTCCTTGTAACTGAAACCCAAATTTGTCTGTGTATTGTGTTTATTACCCCACAAATTCCTATTTGCATCTGTCCTATTAAAACCCAAAATCGTAGTCCCATTGACAGCAATACCTTTTTGCCTACAAGTCTATTTGTTATGTGCCTCTGTCCTTGTCATTGAAAGCCAATTTTCTTATTATAAGCAAAACCCCTTCCTTGAGCTGCCTATCATTGTAAATCCAGTGTAAAACCAATGTCCATTTGCCACTGTATTTCTCCTTTTGCATTTAATTTCTCCCAAGACCGATTTTTCCATTTCATTCTTACTTTGACCTGGTGCGCTGATTAGTATTATCTAAGCTTCCCTATCTCTTAAAGTGTAAGCAATATGAATTTCTCACGGTCATTTTGTACCACAAGGGTACTGGTCCATGGATCCAAAATGTCGACTGTTTCAACAGCTTTGACACACCTCATGTTTTTAATCAACCAATCAGCAGCCACGTATGACCTTCATGAACGTTAAGTGGCTCCCAGATTGATCTCGAGGTATCTGCGGACAGCGAACCAGGAAGTGGGTCCGTGGACCGGAAAGAGATATTACTATTTTATGGAAGCTAATTTTGGCCATTTTTAAAAAATCGACTGGATGAATTAACACCAAATTTGAAAAAGCATGCTTGTGTGCCAAGGCTTCTGATCCTCACACAAGTTTGGTGCAAATCCGACCAGCTTTTTTGACTGTAGACACAAGCAACATTTTTTCCCTTTCATGTCTATCTGGATTTCCAAAATTTTGGGACCCTCCCTCTAAGATTGCTGTATACTCTCTTTGCAAAGTTTCTTGAAGATTCGCTGAACAGCGCCAAAGTTATGAGCCACCCCAAAACATATCTTCCTATGCGTTAAGCAATTTAACCATAACTACAGGGTCGCTACCACAGACCCTGTAATGTGTGTTTGTATATATATATATATATATATATATATATATATATATATATATATATATATATATATATATATATATATTCAGTGAAAAAACTTTGTTAAAAGGGACGTTATGGTTAAGTTGCGCTACTAAAAACATATCAAATTAAGTAAAAAAACGTTGTTAAAGGGACGTTATGGTTCAAAGTAAAACCGAAAACCCCCTGAAATTAGGCAGTTATGGTAAGATAAGCAACCATAACTCGCGCCACCGTGCACTGCTAACACTAACACCCAGGACATCAAAGATGACATCACAAATGTCATTGATGACATCACAAGAACCACGACTCATATATGCTAAAACCCAGGAGTGCAGATAGAGTGAAACAAAAATACCTATATATGAAAAGGGATGTGGGGTAAGCACTTAGAACCTCCTTATGACTGAAAGGAAAGTCGGCAAACTCCTTACCCACTATGCTATTACAGATACTGACAGCGCTAAACCCACGTAGAGGGCAAGCAAGGACAGGATCTGTGTGCTGACACTCTGGATGGTACTGAATAAGGAACTTAGAAACAGTACTCACGAGAACCGGAAAGACCACTTGAATGTCAGTAAACCCACGAACCCAGTTGATCAAACAGGGACTTGGAAGGCTATAACAGCAATGGGTGGAGGATAACTAAATACCTAAGACCTAAGGCAAGGAGCAAGTAGGAATTGTGATTAAAGAAATAGTGAGGAAAACAAAAGGCATTCACACAGGGACTAGTTACAACAGCACCCCACACCTAAATAATCAAATGTGAAATAAATGCAGAAGTGAAATGGAAAACATGGCATGGATCCCAATAGCAAGTAAGGATCAGGAGCAGGGAAAATGATATCACAAAAGGAAACCTTACCCACCCATCCAAGGAGAAAAGGCAGGAAACTAAATCTAAAAAAGGAAAGACTAATGCATCAAGTTTTTCAGTAGCAAAGGACAGTATCAAAGAAACAGAAAACACAGGCACATTGGGCTGCATCAAAGGGTAAAGCACAGAGAAAGGCTGCCTGCAGACAGAGGAAGACAGGAAAGGAAATCCAGAAAGAAGAAATCAATTAAGCACATGAATCTGAAATCCAGGGCGGAGGAACAAGAAACAGGAACTAGGAACTAGGCACAAAAGCTAGGAACAAGGAACAAGGGACTAGTCACAACAGGAACACTGCAACGATGACCAGCGCTGGACTGAAGCAAACTGAAGTTTTTAAAGCTGCTTAACGAGCACACCCATCAGGTGTGCCGCCTGCTGCACCTGCAGCCACAGGTGTTGCCTATCCTCCACCCAACCTTGTCCTGCAAGGGAGGAGGTGAAGCAGTGAGCCAGGCATTCTGGGAAGCATAGTCATTTGATTAAAGTAGCATGCTGGCTGCCAAAAACCTGGAATGGATCCGGAAGGGAAGTAACTTGGAAAATAAGGTTTTAGCGCTCCCAATTCATCACAGCACTGTAGCATTAGGTTCGGAGGAAATGTCCAGTAGGGAATAAACCCCAAAACATGCCCCCAAGTGGCGGGAACGGGAGCGAAGGGAGCGAGTCGTGGCACAGACGTATAGACTACTGATTACATATCTTACCAGAAATAGTAAGTGCACTTAATTTTACTCATATATTTATAAACTTTCTATATTAGAAAAAAAAACATATTACTTCTTTGTTTTCTCACAGAAATGTGTAATACTCTGGACTGGCTAGAGCACCATTTCCCACGAGACGAAATGTTAGAAGATAGTCCACCTAATGGTACACACTTTACTATATGAACAAATTAATAAATATTATTTTGTATACATTCAACATATACATTTTTTTTTTACAGACCCCACAAAAATTGCAACTTCCAAAGAAAAAGAAGCGGTGGATAACACTCTTCAACACATTACCCACAAAATGGACCAACTTATGGCAAATTTTACGGATTTAAAGAACTTTGTGGAAGATCACCTAAAACCACCAACAACATACCATTGTCCCACCTGTACTTGTCCCCCCTCACCATATCCAATTCATTTAACCTCAAACTCTCTCCATGGACCACAACGTTTTGATGAGATTTCCATCCCTTCTTCACCTGATCCCACTTATATTGAAAACCCTAATTCTACTGTTTTTGTTTCCGTTTCTGCCCAACCTTCTCAGTCATAAATTGTTTATATATGTTAAATAAAGTTACTTTTTTATATTGTGTTGTAGTTACTTTCAGTCCTTTGTGGTAAAACCAATTTAGGTGTCCACGGACAGCACGGTTGTTCGGAAGTGTTCATAAATAAACGGAAATGTAAGTGTCCTGAGGACACTATATCTGTCCGTAATGTTCTCATGCAAGTTGAAAATGTTCTAAGAACACTCGTAGTGTCCTGAATTGTAAAATAAACGAAAATGGAGGTGTCCTTAAGAACACTATGCCTGTTTGTAGTGTTCGCTAGCAAGTTGAAACTGTTCTAAGAACACTCGTGGTGTCCTGAATTGTTCGTAAATAAACAAAAATGGAGGTGTGCTTGAGATGCTTTGTCTGTCCGTATTGTGCACAAGTAAATTAAACTGTGCTAAGAACAAACGGCTGTCCGGAACTGTTCGTTTTACGTGTGATGCACTTTTAATTAGTTCAGGACCCGAACACTGTCCGTAGAACATCAACACACATGCGCAAAACAATGTCCGTACATTGGGTGTCCTGCAGACGGCTGCTACCTTAGCAAACATACTCATGAAACAATCATGTGACCACGCCCACGCTGATCGCATGTTCTGAATGCGGACACTGTTCGTGTCCCCGAACACTTTAAAAGTACATTTCCAAGTAATCCACAATATTTCTCATTAAAAACTCAACATACCACAAATCCCACATACTAATCCTAAATTTCCACATAGTTTTTGTGACTTTTTGAACCTTTTTTGGTGTTCAATCTGTCTTGCGGACGGCGCGCATGTCCGCGAACCGCGCACAAGCACCCCTATAAAAGACCACGCCCTAGAGTTCATTCTCATTATGTTTCTGGCTATTCTACAGAGCACAGAGATTTTTGCTGCAACCTGCAGATTTCCATCTTCAACCTGATGGCTTCTGTGGCTCCACTGCTGCCACCTGGTGCTGTATCTGCCTCAGCACCACCCCCACCCCCCCCACCACCAGCACCTTCCCAAGGGCCTGAAGAGGGGAACAGGAGTGAGGATACAGGGGAGGAAGAAGAGGATGGCGAGAATGAGGTAGAGGAAAACCCTACTACTCGCCCTCAGCGTGATTCTTGGGTGCAGCGGTTTTTTACCGTTCATGGGAATGGTCCTAAGGCTCGTGCGAACCGTGTCACCTGCAATGAGTGCAACTCAGTCGCGGGAGGCATGGTTCGTATAGCTTTGGGACTACGACCATGAAGCGACACTGAACTCATTCCACACTGGGGCCATTCGCAAGGTTGTACCTTGTGAAGAGCTTAGTAAGTTGATTGCCTTTACTTCATCCTCCGTTTCTGATCCTGTCACAAACAAGGAACACCTCTCTGGGACAGCCTCTTCCTCAAGCTGCCTCACAGGCCATACAGAATTCTGATGACCCTTACCTTTCGAGGGTCACAGTTTTTATGTATGTACTGTGACACAGTACTCTGCAGCGGGGAGCGACTTTGCAGTGCTTTTGAGACTATCGTCTCAGAGCACGAGAAGACCTGCTCACTACCCAAATAAAACCCACTCTAAATCTTCCTCTCTCAGCTCGCCCTTTCTTATCCCTGTGGTTGGTGTCCCCCCCTTTACCCTCCTTTCCCCTCCTCTCCTAGTGTGTCGTGTGTAAAAAACAAAAAAAAATACAAAATAACAAAAATCAAAAAAAATAAAATAGGGCTCTTTTCAGAGCCGCCTTTTACAGTTAAAAAAACAGAAGTAAAGATAAATAACGCAGGGCCCTTTCTATTTCTTGAAAGTCCGCGGACAGTTCGCAAACATAAAAAAAATTGGGATGCTACCCTATTGTAACCATTGCATTTTTCTCTGGGAGGAAGTGGTGGTTCTGAAAAGAGCCTTTGGGACGTGTTTGTATGTCAAAAATTATAAATACTTAACACCTACTTCGAAATGCATGCAGCATTTCTAAAAAAGGTCGCAATGCATTTTGTACATTTCTCAGAAAAATCTGATTGCCAGCATAGGTAAGATGGACACCATCTCTGCGAAAAATATATGTACTACGAAACATAATATTTTCAATGTGAAAAGAGGACATGCCAAAATCTCTTAGGAAGGCACAAACAGCCTTATTGACATTACGCCTTGCTTTCTCCATTTGTGGACCACATGAGAAAGAACGAAGCCACATTTGTCTCTGGGCAATCCGTGAAAAAAATACTTTGGAGTTTGGAAACGTGTCCATGATCTTCTGAAGTCCTTCTTTCATTGCAAATTGCAAAGAAATTCCAGACACATGTTCTAAACTGTTCCCTCCACAATGAATTACAATTATGTCTGGATGTTCCTCTATCTTCAAAGTTGCACAGAGAGGTAGCAAGTCCAGCCACTTCATTCCACGGACTCCATGCCAGTGCACTTCCACATGTGGGAATCCAAGATCTATAGATAATCCACAGCTTTCTGCATGCACCTTCAACCAATGTATCCACGAGTCTCCCAAAATCCACACAATCTGTTTTTTAAAACACTCAGCCATAGCTATATGTTCTTCTCTCAGCAAAAAGAATATCTGAGAAAACCTCTCCTAGCACAACACACTCACTAAACTTTACTGACAAATCCCTTGCTACATTCAATATCATTTGCATGCCTCCCCACCCCAAATTCCCCGGATGTAATACGCGGTGTCCTAGAACTATCGCCATGTCCGCGAACATATCGTAACATGGACAGCCCTTCTACCATTTCCACTTCACTCTCTGTGCCATTCCCTCATTGGATGTAGCTAAGAAATCACATGACCATCCACCAATCAAATCCAAGACCTCTACATGTAGCTGTATCATCATAGATCAACACTGCAAATGTACGGTGAATCTCTCGGACTGCAAGTCTCATACCATTGGCAAGCACGATCTACGAGAAATACTAGACAAGTCTCCAAGATTTCTACTTGCAGCTTCGTCCATATCCATATGCATGCACACAAACTACAGGTATGCATATTTTCTATACAGTACATGAACACATTTTCTAACCGACGTTTACCTTGTATAATCTGTAAAATGAATCTACGATCATGTTTTCATTCTCCTAAAATGAACTGTGACTTACAAAACTTTATACCGTTTAATTTCTTCGTACACACACACACGCAAATAATGGCAAACTAACATTTTTGAAATAAAATATATAGACTACATATGATCAAACAAAATTACATGCACACTCTATCATCAAATCTCTAAGAATAATATTTGTACAAACACATACTTGGTTTTAATTTTTTTAGTTTATATAATTACTTACATTTACATAGGACAAGCAGGCTATTACATTGACTCCCTCTTACGTGGAAAAGCAGGCTATCACATGGACTCACTATTACGTTGAAAAGCTTAGTTACAGGAATAGTGGTATACAGTGGTACATTATGATTTTGACAAGCCATAGTAAAGATATTTTCTTTCCTACAGTTAGTCATAAGATAGTTTTAATGGTTTTGAGGAAGGCACTGAGCATTTCAATGTAAAAAATCTATGTCTAAATTAAGAAAAGTGCTATATATAAACCGAATTATTAATTTCTTTCTTTTACAATTGCAGTGAAGACCATTCTCCTGAAAATAAGCAGCCAAATTTGAATTACAAAGAACAACTAAGAAGCAAACTGCTCATTTTAGAAAAGTAAGTAGATTGTTACCATAATATTTGAATTATTACTCAAACACACTCTAATGTTAATTCATGCTACTTCTGTGCCTAAAAATAGAGATTCTGCACCATTCTGACCAAAAATCCTCCCATCTTAAACAGTGATTTACTGGCAGAATGGCCCACAAATTCCTATTTTTCGCCACACAAATTACCCAACTCAGCCACTAGAATTTAGATGTTGTAGAAGAAACAACTGTTTTAATTGAATAGCTTTAGATATACTATGTATACTTCTCCACACCACTGGCTTACTTTTTTCTGTCATCTGAACCCCAGTTTATTAACACATTAATTCAAGAATACCCATCCCTAGTAGTTGTACTTCCCAATGCACGAAAAATACTAGACAAGTCTCCAAGATTTCTACTTGCAGCTTGGGTAGTTGTACTTCCCAATGCACAATCACACACCATTACATACATCTTTATCATCTCACTCAAACACTCATGCACACAACACACATGCATTGCAGAACACCCCAACCCATACCTTCTGTATTTTTTTCAACAGACCCTAAAGCATGCCTACCAAAAAGCAACTCCGTAGAAAGGAACGCAGGAGTAGAGCAAATGAAAAGAAAAGTCTCCAACATAAACATCCATCTACAGCAGAATTTGTAAAAAAAGTTGAAACACAACAGCTAATACAGTCATGTAGTGAAACAGAAGAAGTTTTCTAGTACAAAAAATGTGCCTCCTCTATCAAAAAGTAAAACAACCCAAAAAACAATTAACAGAAAATCAACTATCACTACAAATAAAACTTCTTCTATAAATCTTGGTATAGTACAAAGTAAGCATACCAAGAAAAGTATTTTAGCCAAAATGTTCTGTCACAAAGTCCTTCAAAATCTTATAAAAACAGGAGAGAAACCACGTTCAACACTTCAAACCTATCGTAGGAAAGTAATCTTAGAAGCGTTGATAGACAGTGCACTTCTTCTCAAAAGAAAGTTATTTATTTTAGTGTTAAACAGAATGAAACCACTAACAAAACTAATAACTAAATTACAAAAAAGACTTCTCAATAAACGAAATGTCAAAAGAAATAACTTCTTAAATATCTGTGGAGGTGAATGGAGTCACACTACAAGCACAGAACCATACTTTAATGAAGAAGCCTACAAACAAAAGCAAACAAATACAATTGCCATACATAGCAGTGGTCGAGGTTATGAAAAAGTTAATAATACCATAATGGAACAAGAAGTACTCCTGAAAACGTAGACTTACCCCTCCATTCAACTGAATCAGAACATCTAGTGTACAAATGGCCATGCACGTCAATGTGTAACATTCCCAAAAAAATGTTCAAGTCTTTACGCCAATTCCTCAATCAATATGAGAAAATCAAAGACAAAATCAAAATTAAACTACTGCAAAATATGGATGCTTGTCCAGTACGCAAGTACACAGGACTACAAGGACATTCATTGGCCTTCATTACAGGACCTACCTGCAAAACACCCTTCCATGATATCAAAAGGATATCAACACATCACAAGAAATCTAGTTTATAAAAGGTACTATGCTAAAATTCCTGCTTTAGCACTAGCCAATTTAAATAACATTCTTCTACATTTTACAGCAAGAGACCTACTAGAAGAAATCGACTATATCCAGACAAAATATTTTGGAAATAAAACCCACTTACAAGATGAATTAACTGTAAACCAACTTCGAATCTGCACATGGCAACCTTTCACGACACACATACAAAAAAGAAATACTAAAATTTGAAAGTACTTCAGCTGAAGTACCAAACCACATGTGTGTATGCTGCCGGAGAACTTTTTATAAAAGTAACACAAGAACTGTAGAACTATCATACAAAATAGAAGACAATGAAGATTCTAAATGGTTTGAATTAGCTCTCTACCTTATACAGGAAAAAAAAACGAAATAACTGACCCCATAATAATTTGCAGTTACTGCACTACAAAACTTGACAACAACCAAACTCCTTCACGTGCTATCACAAATAACTTGGAATTATATCCACTACCAAAACCCCTTCAACAACTTAATGTATATGAGAGCATCATAATTCAAACAGTGCGCCCATTTCAAGCAATAATACGCCTTCAACCAAAAACTGCAAAATGACCTCCCTCTGAATTAGTAAAAGGTATTCGTGGAAAAGTAGTGTATTTACCATTAGATCTAAAAGAAAATGTGCACACTCTAGGAATGCAACGTCCAATGCAGCAATCTTTAATTAGCTTGGTAAATGGAGTACCTACAAAAGACAAAAAATTTTGGCAACAACTGGTAGATTTGCATAAAGTTAGAGAAGCCCTGCAATATCTTAATAATGAATATTGCAAAGAAATTAATACTGAAGAAAACTTGAAAGATACAACTGAAATAATTCAAGAGACACAAGAAGCTGGTCAATTTGAGCTCCTAGATCCTGCAACAATATCAAACACTTTAGACCATTATACATTTCATCCATTGCACTCTAATGACACCATAGAAGATTCACTGGAAACGTACCAAATGCGTCAAACAAAAGGATCACCAATCAGCATATGGGAAAAAAGTATAGATGCATGTGCTTTTCCTCTACTCTTTCCTACTGGCAAAGGAGGAAGATTCGATGATAGACCTATTCAAATATCAGCATCAGAATATCGCTCATTACGAATGTATTCTGAAGATCCCAGATTTCGACAAAATGTGGAATACATATTCCACCTACTCTTTGAAAGTGAACTAGCAACTTTATGTTACGGAGTTGCACACATATTAAAATCAGGATCACACTTTCAAAATATGACAGCTACACAATTATTACAAAACGTTCAACAAAAAGATGAGGTTTTACAAGCAAATCTTACAAATCTATTAGCAAATATGCGTGGTACTAAAGAGTGCTGGTTTCGACTTCATGGAGATGTACGTTGTATGATCAGAATCCTTGGCCCACCCACTTGGTTTGTTACATTAAGTTGTGCAGAATATGCATGGGCAGATTTACATGCCTTCCTACGCATATCAAACGAAAACAAAACAAACATAGATATATTAACACCTGGAGAACTTTGTTCACAGGATCCTGATAATGTTTCAAGATATTTTCACCATCGCTTCATTGCTCTGCTACAAATTTTTTGTAACAAAACTGTTCCTCCCCTTGGAGAAGTGCAACACTTCTTTTGGAGAAAAGAATACCAAGCCAGAGGAGCACCACATGTCCGCATGCTTTTCTGGATAAAAGATGCTCCTAAATATGGTCAAGACAGTGATGCCACTGTTTTACAGTTTATTGAAAAAAAGGGTCACTTGTGAAATTCCATCAGAATCCACAAATAGTGATCTTCATGCAAAAATGTTTCAATTCCAAAGACACAAATGTGGCAAATATTGTCGTCGGAAATACAAAAACGAAGGGAAATACTACACCAAATGGGATTTGGTTTCCCTAGACCAGTTACAAATACAGGTCAAGTGAACAACCTCATGTCTTCAGTTAGACATAGTGTTAAAGGTAAGTCACCTAAAAATACATATTTCATAAAAAGAAAAGAAGAAGAAAAATATATCAATGAATACAATGCAATCATTGCCCACTTATGGAATGCAAACATAGACGTGCAGTACATTGCAGACAATTCTACTGCAGTTGCAAGAAATGTCACAGCATACTTAACCAAATCAGAAAGGACAGAGCTCCAAGACCTCTGGAAGGACCTGTCATCAGATAAAACAGTGTCTCAAAAATTATACAGCTTGGGCATAAACATGCTGACCCATAGAGAATGTGGATCCTATGAAGCAGCTGATTGATTAACTGGTACTGCATTGTATGGTAAATCTGCAAATATTATATGGCTAAGTCTTGGTCCAGCTAAATCTAGAAAAAGTGTTCTAAAATCATACGAAGATATAGAAACAATAGCCAAACAAGATCCCAACAGCAAAGACATTTTAAAAAACAATTATATTGGACACATACTACCCAAACAGGAGTACCACTTTGGAAACCATGAGCCAATACCACATAGCCCAAAACTACACATACAAAAATAATATAAAACCTGATGAACAAAACCGTAAATACAAAGTGACAAACTGTGAAGGCAAACCAAATATAAGTAATCATATCAAATTGTCATTAAAGACTCCTCAACATAAAGAAGTATATTACATGTCCCTGCAACAAATCTTTTAACCATGGAGAAAAGAGGAAGAAATAGTACATAACTATGACTCATATGAAGACGCTTTCAAAGCAAATGAAAGCAGTATAACTGATGTAAACTTTTCACAGTACAAAACAATGTTGCACAATGAACAGCAACACGAAGAAGAACTCCAGGCCCAACTAGATAAGGACACTCCTGACAGTAGTCAACCTTCTATCACAGGAAGCCAAGAACCACTGGGAGACCCACTAATAACAAATGAGGCAGAAATTGCTATAATAGAAGTAGAAAACACCATGTGTCAGTATGAAGAAAAAGAAGACTTAATTATACAACAATCAAAGCTAAACAATGAGCAACATAGCATTTTTCAAGAAGTAACAAAAGAAATTGCACATGGTGTACAACATGAAAACAAAGAATGCACTTGTCAAAATTACAAACCTATACTATTGTATGTCAGTGGTGAAGCTGGTTCTGGCAAAACATTCCTAATCTAAATCATCAGTAAGTTCCTTCAACAATTGACAAACAACAAACTGTCAGCTGTTGTCACTGCCCCCACAGGTTTAGCTGCCTACAACATAGGTGGTGTCACTTTACACCGATTACTACTCCTGCCAGTAGAACACCAAAACAAATTAAATTATTACAAACTTTCTGCAGAAGCTGCAATGGAACTACGCAGAGTATTGAAACAAATGAAAATGCTACTAATAGTTGAAGTGAGCATGGTGTCCAACCTAATGTTGGCTTTGATTCACCTCAGATTACAAGAAGTACTCAAAACAAACTATGAAGAGCTCTTTGCAGGAAAACACATTATTGTTCTCGGAGATCTTCTTCAATTGACACCAGTAAAAGGTGAGCCTATTTTTAAAACATTAGGACACAAACTCTGCCGTAAAACTGTTGGCAGCATTGGAAATGTCAACCTTTGGCAACATTTCCAATACAGAGAATTAACAGAAAACATGCGCCAATCTGCAGATCTCACTTATGCCAACATCTTAAAAAGTATCAGAGTTGGTATACTTTCTAAAGAAGCAGAAGCAATATTGAAAACCCGGCACATTCATGCACTTTATGGTGATAATGCATATGCTACAGATGTTATGGAACAATTAGCCCACAGAAATGTCAATTGTATGGGCTTAATGCCAACTCTTGCAAGCTGTTTCAAATTCAATGAAATAATGTTAAGTAAAGAAATGCAACCAATAATGGAAATTAGCGCCAGATACAAACTAGATGTACATGGAATGACACTACCCATGTGTGACCAAGCCACAACAAGACTAAATAGTTTAGAAAAATCAATCTCAAACACAGCAGGCTTGGAAAAGATATTAAAATTATCCTTAAATTTCAGAGTAATGCTGAAACGTAACCTTGACGTGGACCAAGGGCTAGTTAATGGAGCACTGGGTACAGTTGTTGGCTTTCAAACATACCCACGTGACAAAAAATTCAGTTTGTCAATATTCTCTTTGACAAACTTTCAGAAGTAAAAAGAATAGGGCGCTCAACAGCTCGATTCCTTCTCTTCAAAGACATGTATGTACGCAGAGAACAATTTTCTCTAACTCTTGCATACGCAGTCACCATTCATAAATCACAAGGCCTTACCCTAGACAAAGCAATGATAGACATTGGTAACACAGTCTTTAAAGAAGGCATGAGCTACGTAGCACTATCACGCTTACGTACACTTGAGGGTCTATTTCTAATCAACTTTGATGCAAGTAAAATAAACGCTGATATTCCTTGCATTTTAGAATACAATAGACTTCGTTCACTATACACTCCCCATCTAAACACATATTCTGTTCCACAAAAAGTAAAACATTATAAAAGAAATATAAATCAAACAGAAAAGCAACAGGATGTCACTGCAAATCCTCCAAAGAGAGTAAAAGAAAGTAATACTTCATCAAGTGCCACAAGCAAAAAAGAATCAATTAGGGAAAGTAAACCAGGTACTTCTTCAAAGAAGGAAGACACACTCCAAAAAAAGCCATCAGATACAGAACTAGTTGGGTCCATTTAAACTCTCAAATATAGTTGGTGTAAGTTGCTATGCAAATGTAGCAATGCATATTCTATTTCAATTACTACCAATTGTTGAGAACATTTACTTACACAGTACAGACCCATTGTGTTTGCAAATGTTAGTACTTCACAGAAATGCAGCAAACAATCCTGACAACACGTATAGTGTTTATGCAATAAGACAACAATTGGACTACTGTGCTGGAATGGTGAAATTCACTATAAACTCACAGGAAGATCCACAAGAATTTCTAATGTACTTACTATTCATGTGGAAACATACATGCACTCTCTGCAACAATGTGACACAAGAACAAATCCCCAATGAGCGCTTTGTGTATATATCAATACCTAATTGTGAATCCATTCCATTTCAGCAACTTGTACAAAATGCAAACCACGGTAGATTATGTTCGAGCTGCAATTCAGATAATCGCTCCACGTTAGTAATACAAACACATAGTAAATACGTAATACTAATTCTTCTACGTTACAATGCAGATGATACCAAAAAGAACTGCAAGCTGACTGGATTCACACATGGTCAAATATCACTTGGTAGGAAAACCTTCACAACAATAGGTATAATCTACCACGCAGGAGCCACAACCAACTCAGGGCACTACACTGCATATATAAAAAAGAAATGTGGATGGTTTGAATGTAATGATAGTACCGTTACTCTAAAGCAGAGATTACCAGCAAATCTTAAAAACGCTTATTTAATGTTCTTAAAACCAAAATTTGATAACTAAACTGTGCTTAAACCTTAAGTACACTTGTAGTAAAAAAATATAAACTGTCACAATATTCCAAAAGCTATCTAACTGCCCAAAGATGCTACAACAACTAATCAGATAAATTAATACCACCAAATAGAGAAAAAAATAGACAGTTAGAATACGCCAATTGGTATCTAACTGTCCCAAAATTTAGAAATATCCAAATAGATGAAGCAATACCACGAAATTATATAAAAAAATAAACAGTTAGAATACACCTACTGGTATCTAACTGCTCCAAAATTTTACAATATCCAAACAAATACCTAATATCTTACTGCTCCCAAAAACTGGAACAATCCAATGTATAAAGCATTAGCCAGAAACAACAAGTAAACACTGAAAACAAACAAACAAATAAACTGTAGCATAACAGAAAACGTTTTTTTTTTAATCCAACATGTATTTTTTTTCTCCCATAGACCCAATGATTTTAGCAACAAACACAGAAACTGAGCAACTTGCACAGTACTCTGGTTTGTCATCTACTAAATATGAGGGTAAAAAAAAAGAAAACATTGTGATTGTACAATGTAATAAGTCTTTAAAAAAGTCTAATACTAACATGCTATTTTCTTTTATCACAGAAATCAACAAGAAAAACATGGACTCCCGTTACTAAACCAAATAGTAAGTATAACATGGTAAATACAACCATCGCAGCATATCACACCCATACTGGCTTATAACATTGTTCCTTATAAATGTGTTTTTGACCCAAAGTTATAAGCCACTATGGGTGTGATATGCTGCGGTGCTTGTGGCCAGGGCATAGACTCTTGGGTGCATGGCAAATGAGTGTGATATGCTGCGGTGGTTGTGGCCAGGGCATAGAGTCTTGGGTGCATGGCCAAATGGCCATGCACCCAACATTCTGTACCCTGGCCACAACCACTGCAGCATATCACACCCATACATTCAAGCATTTGAACCATTTTAATGTCCCCGGACACAAGGAAGTTCCTAGAACACATTCAACTTGCCAGAGGACGATACGGACAGCGTCATCAGGACACCCCCATTTTCTTTATGTATGAACATTTCAGGACACCGCGAGTGTTCTTAGAACACTTTCAGCTTGACAACGAACAATACAGACAATGTCTTCAGGACACCCGCTGCGAACATTCCAGGACCCTACGCGTCTTCTTAGAACACTTTCAACTTGACACCGATTCCATTCTGTTTATTTACGAACATTTCAGAACAGCCGTGTTGTCCGCAGACAAATCGAACACAACAAAAGCGTCTAGCACATAAAAAAAATACAACATTGCACCTATCTCATACTCCCCCACCCTCCCCAAAAACTCTTACACACCAACACACTCCACTAAATACAAAATTTAAACCAAGTTTCACCTCGCTGTCTGCGCTCGTCCGCGAATGCAAGATGGCGGGTGCCACCAAAAATCTGACGCGCTCCACGCCCCACACTGTCCAATCAGCGAACACGTCGGATGTCCGTGGACATCGCGCAAGCCGCTCGGCCAATCAGGGCACTGTCCACGGAGCGAACCGGGAAGTCCGTCCACGGAGCGAACGGAGATATCACAATTTTTTTTGCCTTACATTTTGGTCATTTTAAAAAAAAAACTACTGGACGGATTTACACCAAATTTGCAAAAGCACGCTTTCGGGACCAAGCCCCCGCTCCTGCCGCAAATTTGGTGTAAATCCGTCCAGCGATTTGGGATGTAGGCGTGCACATTTTTTTCCCATTATGTCTATGGGAAAAAACAAAAGTTTTGGGACCCCCCCTATAACTTTGCCCCCCCTGGACCAAACCTCTCCAAACTTTGCAAAAGAATTCAGAGTGGGCCATACATTTTTTTTGCAAAGTTTGGTCCAGTGGGAGGGAAGTTATAAGCCACCCAAAAAATGCTCTTCCTATGGAAACACCAACTACCGCTACCGCGTCCATGTAATATATATATATATATTACACGGCCTGCGATAGTTATGGTTAAGTTGCTAAACTCTTACGAAGAGCACTTTTTCTGTGGCTTATAACTTCGCTCCCCCTAGAGGAATCCTCACCAAACTTTGCAAAAAATGAATATGGCCGGCTCTGAATTGTTTTGCTAAGTTGGGTGAGGGTTCGTGTGGGGGGGGGGCAGAGTTGTAGGGGGGGGGGCACATTTTTTTTTCCATAGACTGAATGGGCAAAGATTTTATGCACGTCTACAGGCAGAACGACTGAATCGATTTTCATCAAATGTGTGGCAGGAGCGGGGGCTTGGGTCAGAAAGCCTACTTTTGTGTGTTTGGTGGAAATCCGACCAGTACTTGTGTTGCAAAGAACTTAAATGTATGCTCCACTGAGCAAAGTCTCATTGGCCTGCGGTACGCTGTGCTGTCTGCGAACATTGGACGTGGCCAGTGGTTGGCTGGGGGGAAGGGTGCTGAGTGTTTTTTTTTTTGGGGAAACGCCACCATGTTGCATCGGAGGATGTTGTGATGTGTGTGGCAAGGCTCTAAGGCATTGTGTGCATGGATGGGCCTCTTGTACATAGCAGTAGTCATATCTGGCTCCACTCCAGCAACCCATTTCTCTGTTTGCCACGCAGTAAAAATGTTGATTGCAACGCAGTGTGCAGTGACGGTATGTGTGTAAAAGGGTTCCATGATGGCGGCATGTTGTATTGGAGGACAATGCAGTGGCAAAAGGGGCTGGAAAATATAGTGTACTGCAGCGCTGCCCATGCATGCCACGCCAATGCGTGGATACCTAAACAGGCAACAATCTTGTGTGGTCATTGCAGGCAGCCTACATTATGGCATGGCAGCTGCAGCGGCGATGTCTTTCTGTAATGTGTGGTGGCATGCACATGCGCAGAAGTGGAGTACATCCCACGAGACATGCAGATTTAAACATAACGTGTACTATGGTGTGCTTTGTGAGGTAAGTCTGTAGCCCCAGTGATGAATGGCTGTAGCCCTAGCACAGAAAATAAGCCCACTGGTTGAAAAGGTATGTGCACTAGTTGAAAGTAGGTGCCACATTGTTGCTTTTTGTGTATGGTTCAGCTGCAGTGCACACAATGTTGGTTGCATGGGTGTGGTGATTGGTAGAACAACCTACAGTTGTCAGTGTATGGGTGAAGATGCTGCCGTGACCAGTCGTGCAGTGTGTCCACTGGGTGTGTACATATGGAAGAGGTCACGGTGAAACTCGTTCTTATATTGGCTTGCATAGTGTGCGTTGCGCAGATTAGTTAGTGTTGCAGTGCACTACGCACCATTGGTTCTACGCACGTACTAGAGTGTTTGGAGCAGGCCCAATGTTGTGAAGATTGTCTTGTTTGGTTGGCATGCTTATAATGCTTTGTGATTGGAAGTGGGTAGCAGTGCCAAACACATTGATATGTTTCTGCATTACGGTAAGTGGAACATGTGTCCTTGCCTCCTGCTTTATGGTGCGGCATTTGGGTGGAAGTACTGGTGCATATGTTGTCCTTGTGATTTCTGGCGCATGCCTACATGGTAGCCTGCATGGCTCTATTATGTTGTGGTGAGTGTGCCCAAGGCCTAGACTGTCCTAGATGCACCCAACAGGCTAGGCGTTCATCACAGCGACGACAACATAATGCAGCGGTGCAGTTGTCACTCTGCATGCATTTGAAGTTGGTGAGTAGCACACAATGGTTGCAGAGGACATTGTACACTTGGTAGAACAGCAGAAGTGAGTTGCTATGCGTACATTAGCATATAGTGTTCAGCATTGCCCCTCTTGCACAATAGGGAGCCACATGTCACCATTTGCATTAGCAATGTTTAGGCCCTTATAAGACCCTTGCTTGAGAAAGTGTTTGACCACATTGCCCCATGAAAGGAAGTCAGCAGCATCAGAAAGTTGCATTATGGACAATGTAAAGAGGCACGCACATATCGCTCAGCACAGGCAACCAAACGTCATGGAGCCATCATGCATGCAAAGATGTGGCCAGAGTGAAAGGTGGCAGGCACAATTGCAGATGGGGAATGCATTACACATGACATGAGGAGTACAACGTGGCGTGCACTAGGGAGTGCTGTGTGTGGTGAGGTATTAGCGTCTTGGATAAATGGCTGGAAGCCTTACACAATAAGCACAAACGTGATGGGTGGAAGGTTCTGAATGAATCTGAACCACTGGCATTTCTCTGGGCCACCTTCCACACCACCGTTTTTTGGCCCGTCTGCGCCATTGCAAAAGGGCACCAGCCATATGCAAATCAGTCAGGTACTGCCACCAATGGTAGCAGCCCAGCCGGAACTGCTAGGCCAGGTCCCCTCTGCACGGAAACACAAGCAACCCCAGACATGTTTCGGCCTTGTTGGGCCTCCTCAGTGAGGTGCAGCTTGGTTCCCTATGGCGCAGCGAGCAAGGGACCCACGTCTGAGCATACCCTCTCTCACATAGTGAGACAAACAATAAGCACAAAAGGGGTGGGTGGAAGGTTCTGAATAAATCTGAACCACTGGCATTGTTCTGGGCCACCTTCCACACCGTTGTTTTTTAGCCCGTCTATGTCTAAGCAAAAGGGCACCAGCCATATACAAATCAGTCAGGTACTGCCACCAATGGTAGCAGTCCAGCCCAAACTCCTAGGCCAGGTCCCCTCTGCATGGAAACACAAGCAACCCCAGACATGTTTCGGCCTTGTTGGGACTCCTGAGTGAGGTGCAGCTTGATTCCCTATGGTGCAGCGAGAAAGGGACCCACGTCTGGGCATACCCTCTCTGACATAGTGAGACAAACAATAAGCACAAAAGTGATGGGTGGAAGGTTCTGAATGAATCTGCACCACTGGCATTGCTCTGGGCCACCTTCCACACCAATGTTTTTTAGCCCATCTGCACCATTGCAAAAGGGCACCAGCCATATGCAAATAAGTCAGGTACTGCCACCAATGGTAGCAGTCCAGCCCGAACTGCTAGGCCAGGTCCCCTCTGCATGGAAACACAAGCAACCCCAGACATGTTTCGGCCTTGTTGGGACTTCTGAGTGAGGTGCAGCTTGATTCCCTATGGTGCAGTGAGAAAGGGACCCACGTCTGGGCATACCCTCTCTCACATAGTGAGACAAACAATAAGCACAAAAGTGATGGGTGGAAGGTTCTGAATGAATCTGCACCACTGGCATTGCTCTGGGCCACCTTCCACACCACCGTTTTTTAGCCTGTCTGCGCCATTGCAAAACATACAAACAGTATTGTGGGTTACTTGCAACTACTACTCAGATTGTTGCATTTCGTGTGTGGTTTGTGAGATGTGCATGCATTGTTGATTGCATGGGTGTGCTCATTGTTGGCCCATGGTACATTTGCCAGTGCTTGGCAGGAGCTTATGGAGTGGGCAGTTCTGCAGTGTGTGCACTGAGTGCTGTGATGAGAAAGTGTGTGTGTACCAGTGCATAGGGTACAACTTCATAGTGTATATGCTTGAGTAGTGTGCATTGCACAGATTACTAACTACTGTACTGCACTTTGAAGTATTTTATCATTGGAGTTGGTGGAGTGCTGGGAGGAAAAAAAAACATGCTACCTACAGTTCATGGTGCTAGGTGCCGCTCTTGGTGAATGTGGACGCTGAAAGCATGCATCGGTTTGGAGAGTTGTTACCTGGAGGTGCTTTCAATTGACACAAGACCTGTACTGTGAGTGTGTAAAGGAACGTCTGCAGTGCAGTGCAGAAATGATAGTGTTCGATGCAGAGGTCTTGGATGTGAATGCTACATGCGTGGGTGACTATTGCATACTACCTAATGAGGGAGTGCTGTATATACAATAGTGGAAATGGAATAAGGAGTGCCTGTGCTTTACTGGGGTGGGCCCTCGCTGTAGCTGGGAAGGTGCATGTGCTACAATCTGCCCTTTTGAGCATGGTGCCTTTGCAAATGGAACTGTGGGGATTATCCAATCAGTTGTCGAGGGTGGGGGTCACAGGAAGGGGCAGTGATATATTTCCTCAAACCTCGATGCATTGAGGTTGACAGAGATGGATAGACACAGAGTGCTCACTGTGGGTGATACCTTTGTGCAAGATCTGCATAGGTATGCTGTGGAAAGAGGCTTTGATACTAACTTTCAGTTGGAAGGAGTGGAGGCTTTTTTGTGGCACAGTGTTTGAGTGGGGTTCCGGTGCCATGGTTCTCCTTTGTGCATGTGTGCCCTCTGTCAGCAGTGTGGGGATTGTGGTCGTGCATTATGGAGCGCTACATTTGGGGTACAGGTCATGCTCACGTTTGCTCCGTCATCTCAAGACAACACTTGTGTATAGGCACGTTATAAATGCCATATCATATCAAGAAGTTGATGACAGCAGTGATGCAGATTTTTCCCACTGCCAAGGTGATTTTCTCCTCCATACCACCAAGAGGTGCATGGGACCATGCCGGTGTAATTTTCCAACAGCCAGAGGTTGGGAGGTGTTTCGTACACAGAAGCATGTGTGACTTTATGTGTAGTGCTCGGATGTTCTGCACCGAATATGACAGCATTAACAAGCAAGATTTACATTGGTTCCAAGAAATTGTCATTTTTTTTACCTCCATTGGCAACACTGTTTTGTTTGCCACTCGTTGACGTTCAGTCCATACAAATGTGAGGAGAAGCTATCAGAAAGTCATCGAAAGAGATTAAAAACATATATTGTATGCAAGAACATACATAACAAAACCAAGACAAAAAAAAACCCTTTTTGTTTTCTGACCCGAAGCACTACCTTTTTTTACATTTAAACCCCAACCCCCCACACCTCCCCTCTCTCGCTTGCATGAAAACTCAGTGCTGATCTTTCACGCTTCCACGTGCCACATCCAACAATTTTCTGGATGGGAGCCATGGAATGGAAACTGTGGAGTGAAAGACACTGCTCTATAAGGTTGGTGGGTCTGGTGTGTATGCAAACACTGTGCCAGAAGGTCTCTTTTCACAAATAAGTGCAGAAGGGTATGGTGGAAGTGTGCAAGGTTAGGGGCAGGTATCCTGGGTGTATGCATGAACTGTATGTATTTATTTGCAGTTAGTAACATGCAAGCTGTGATGCATGTGCACAATATTTTTTGAAAAGTGCACTGTGCACAGTGTGGGGTACTGTAGAAACCAAAAAACAACTTTGCAGTGTACACGGTAAGTGCCAGGCATCCTACTGTGGTGCATGCATTGTGCATATGATATCATATGATGGAATTGGTAATGCACCTACACACACGTCTACCAAAGAGCAACGAGGCAAGATAGTGGAAACAGAGGGGAGACAGAGACAACAACCCTACTAGACCAGGTGTGACTTACATTGCCCAAGTGCATGGGTGGAGGGAGGTGAAGGTACAGTACACGGGAAGAAGAAACAATTACAATAAGTAAAAATGAGAGCCTATTGTGCCAAGTGCATGGATAAGTGCACACAACAGGTGGTGGATGCACTGTCATGCATACAGAAAACAGTATCAAGTGCAGGGTTTGCTAGAAAGCGAGTGCAGGGGTTATCCTGGCAGGGGGAAGTGACATGGGCTCGACATCAAAGACTCGCCAGGTACGTAGTACAGAATCATTTTACGCCAGGCAGTTAGCCGGGGAGAGGAGCAGAAACAGCGGATGCTAAGAGAAAGGCTTTGAGGTGTTTTGGAACCGGCGATGGCTCCCCTCAAGTTCGGGGAGCCAGGGAGGCTGCTGCAGAGGGAGGCAGCAGGCGAGAAATCACAGCTACCACCAAATGTTTTTTTGCAGAAGCGCTTGACCCTGAGGGAGTTGGAGGCGGATGAGGGAAGAGCTGGCTCACTCAAATATATAGGGAGTTACAGTTGAAGGTATGGAGGTCCCAGGGGCCAGAAGGCCTTCTGCTTAATGCACAGTCTTCACACTTAATTCCTTGCAGCCACTGGGAGCTATTGGTGAAATTTCAGTGCAGGAGAGATACCATCCCAAGTTGCGCACTCCTCTTCTATATGTGTCCCAGAGGGCAGAGAGTAGAAGGGGTCAGATTTAAAAAGAGCCTTTTCCAGTAGTGCAGCATAGCCAGAAGTATAGCTGTGCAGACAGTGATCTTTTGGAAAGTTGCTTTCGCTTGGTACCATACATTCAATGCTGCTATTGGTGTATTTACATAGGAGGTGGGTTTGTGGGGAAAATATTTTGTAGCATTGTTGGAATGAAAGCAGAGAGTTCCTATTTCGATATTACCCTGTATGATATGGCTAAATGAGAACGTTGCAAGCACATGTCACTTAAGTGCCACTTCATGATAGGAGATGGGAAAAAAAAACAGTATGCTTTTAAAGAACGTTATGGGCGCTCAGTGGCAGATACCATGCACAGAGCCACTTAAAACCCAGTCATACATAGTGCAGAAAAGGTTTCCATGCCTCCTTTATTGTGGTGATGGGTGCACAAGTGGATGAATGTGGATGCACAAATCTTGCAATCATTTAGTGAACTTTCTACTGGATGGGCTGTCCAGTGACAGCACACTAGCAGACTGAATTTGTAACGGTAACTATGAAGTGTTGTGCAGAACTGACTGTGTTGGAGGGTAACTTCTTGGATGGCATTGGTGGAATCATGTGTGCCCATTTACCTGTACCCAATGAGGTTGTTCTGGACAAAAGGTAGGGGAAAGGGAAGAAGGACTGCTCCTGCTTTACTGGGGTGTGGCCCTCACAGTACTTTGGGCACCTCACATGCCACAATCTATGCTTCTTACCTTGCTGGCCAATGGACATGGGACTTTTCCAATCAGGTACTGTGGGTGTGGTTCACAGGAAGGGGCGGTAAAACTGCTGTACATTAAACTCTGTGTTGTTAGGCTGGCTGACATGGCAAAATGCCTTGTTTTACCTACAGGTGATGCCTTTCTACTATATGTGCACAAGTATGCCCTGGAAAGAAACTTTGCAGACAATGTCGGATTGGAAGGAGTGGTTGCATTGTGGAACAGTGTCTACGAGCACAGATTCGCCGACATGGATGCACTTTGCAAAGACCTGGCCACTTTTGCTAGAGCTGACGTTATCGTCATCCACTACAACGGCATGCCTATGGGTTATATGTCTTGTTTAGGCTTGTTCCATCGACTGAAGATGTTGCTAAAACTAGTGAAGTGGCTTTTTCCCAATGCCACTGTGCTTTTCTCATTCATAACACCATGAAGAGTTTGGGACATTGCTCCTGGAAGTTGTTCCGAGCCAGAGGCAGGAAGGTGTCTGATCAACAGAAGCATGTATACATTTTTTGTCTGCTGCTGGGATGTTCTTCTGCAACAATGACCTCATTGGTTGTGGAAATGCAGAATTTTTTCCAAGCAAATGGCATTTCTTTGTTGCCCATTGGTAATGCTGTTTTGTTTGCCCGTCTACAAGATGCGGTGAAGAGTTAACTGTGACAATGGCCGCACAAGAAAACACAAAAAAAGCAAATAAAAAGTGAAAAAAGGGGTTTCACTAGAAGCATCTAAAAAAAAAGAATAAAAAGCTCTTTTCAGAGCTGCCCCTTACAATGAACTCCACCTACCCTGGTTGCCATTCCCCCACACTCGCACGCAGCACAAAAGCCACATCCAGGGATTTTCAGGATGGCGCCCATGGAAATGGGATTGTGGAACCACAGGGATTGCACGACAACGTTTCTGGGCATGGTGTGTACGATGAGGACTGTTGTACTGAACCGATACTGTTACATAGAGAGTTCTTCAATGTCATCGGTGGAAGCATGTGGAACTTATTAACAGTACGCAATGATGGCGTGCTGCAAAGAAGACACTGGAAAGGGAAGAAGGAATATTTTTGCTTCAATGGGACACAGCCCTCGCCGTCCTTGGGGAAACACGCATGCACATTCTCCCCTTTGCTGCTAGCTACTAATGAGATTGGTACAATGGGGACTACCACACCTGCATATGTGGGTCACAGCAAGGCCCGTTAATCATTTTCTCCATTACAGTGCATTGAATTTTCAGGGTTTTCCAGGGTTCTGAGAAGAAAAAAACAATGGCAGCTGTTTCATTTATAAACACCCTAAACACTCAGATGCTCAATGTATATGGGCAGATTCAGCTATGTATGTTGGAGAAGGGCAAACCACCTTCTCTGTCAAATATTTTAAAAAGTACTGGACAGAATAACCCCAAACCACAAAAGGATTGTGAGTCAATGTTTCCTGCCCAAGTTGTTTCAAACCTGGTCCAAATCTGTCTAGAAATTTTGGATGTGCGGCCGAGCAAAAATTGTCCATGGAAAAATGAATGTGGACTAGGCTGTGAGTGTTTACTTTTTCTTTTTCTTAATACATTTTTTTTATTTTTTAAAGAATGGTTCTCACATTTTCCAGTCTGGGGGTGGGGTCAGGGGCAGATGTACAAAATTGTCTGCAAAACCTAGACCAAATCTGTCACACAATTCAAAACTTGTTAGCAATGATTTTTTTTAAATTTCCTATGTAACTCCGACTCACCTTAACTAGTAAATATATAAATGTGTATATATATATATATATATATTACATAGCCCGCAGTAGTGGCCGTGTAGTCATGGATAAGTTGCTCAACCCATAGGAAGACCACTTTTTGGGAGGCTTATAACTTTGCTCCCCCTGGTCGGATTTGCATCAAACTGTGTGGCAGTTTGGTCCCAAAAGCGTACTTTTGCAAATTTGGTGATAATCTGTCCTGTACTTTTTTTTTTTTAAATCAGGTAAAATGTATGTCTGAAAGAATTACTTATATCTGGCTCCGCTCTGCTGTCCCATTCCCTGTTCACTCCGCAGTCAAAAGTCTGATTGGCGTGGAGTGTGGCGTGATGTCGGCGGAGATTGGACGTGCCCGGTGGTTGGCTGGAGGGAAGTATGATGTACTGTACTGTACTATGATGTATTGGTTCTATGTACTTAATAGAGTGATGGAAGCAGGGGCAATGTTCTGAAGATTTTGTGGTTTGGTTGGCAGTAGTAAAATACTATGTGAATGGAAGTGGATAGATGTACCGGAGGCTGTGTTATGTTTGTGCATTCTGCTAACTGCATACATGTTTGCATGCACGGATGTATTATGGTGCGGTGGATGGGTAGGAGTGCCGGTGGCATTTGTGGGTTCGGGTACCTGGCCACATGTTTACATGCATGGGTGCATTATGCTGCAGTGGGTGTGGCCAAGGCCTAGGCTCTTGGGTGCAAGGCCTAAGGCCGTTGGCCTTAGGCAATGCACCCAAGAGCCTAGGCCTTGGCCACACCCACCGCAATGTAATGCAGCCATGCATGCCAGCACTGTGATACTGCTATATATGTTTATGGGGTTATTTATTTTTTTCCCTTCGCTTTTTAGGATGAGTTGTTACAACCATACGTTATATCATCGTACACAGTTTTAACTCTGCATCTCTCTGAGGGTGGTCACCTTAAAAGAATGGTTGTGGAGTACATTTTAGATTTGTTAGAGCAGCAGAAGTGAACTGACATGCGTACACTACCATATGGTGTAGGTTATTGCACTTGTTGCACATTAGGGCGCGACATGCCACAATTTGCATTTGCTATGGTTTGCCCCTGATAAGTCCCTTTCTTTAGGAAGTGCAGTAAGATATTGCGCCATGAAAGGAATTCCTATGCATCACACATTTGAAATATGGACAATGTACACAGCCAACCACATCAAGTTGAAGGTGTACTTCACATACCCATTTATGAGATGTGTTCTTTATAGAAATGCTTTGGAAACAAACATATTCCATTACAACAACAGCAGCAATTCACAATGACCTACCCTTGCAGTACATAATTAGTTATACAAATCTCTTCCGCTACATGTGTATGCTGATATTCTTTCCCCCCGATTCAGCATCGATCCTCCAGATAACGATGAGTGTCTACACACCACTTATTGTACTCTTGTAATGATTGTTCCAGGGGGAAGGTGTTACACAGCCAGTAAGGTATCAGGTATCTGTGAATGCAGAAGAATAACAATACATTTCAGTAGCCATTTTCAGTGGCAGCATAAAGGACAAGGGCTCTGAGGGAAGGATGTCACACAGAGCCCTAGATGGCCGGTTCATGCACCTTAGGGTGAGGTACTGTGTGTTAATGAGTACCGTTGGATGTTCACCCACAGGATTGCTGTTTGTTTTGTAGGTGGCACTCTCCTTCCACGGCTACACATATGCCCTTCGCCTTTCAAACGTTGACAACAGACCCTTCTTTTATGTGTTTGCTTTTCACAACAGATGTCACTGGCAGTGAGTGTCGTCAGACCTACGGCACATTCTCTTTGTGTGTGACCAAACAAACATACAAAACAAAACAAATCTTCTACAGGACCACTCTGAATGCAGGATAATGCAGGAGGTGTTTTTCCAAACCATTCAACAGTAAAATATTAGCTGTCCACATCTGTGTGCCAGCCGAGTGCTATATGCGCCTCTGACCGTTATTATTTTTAATACAATGAAGGCACGTAAAACTGTTGAGTTTTTGAAAGGTCATTGTAAGGACCATACCGCAAACCTTTTAGCACACACTTGAACATACGGTGTACTGTAAGTGCAGGAGTGGCATTCATTTTCACTGTTATACTCCATACATAGGTTTGAATGGCCTGGAGAACCATGTGAACAAAACGAACACCAATCATAGTGCTCATTTAGGCTGAATGCTGCAGAAATGGTACTGCAATGCAGCGTGCACAACTGCTCTTAAAAAAAACGACTACATTGCAAACGGACAAAGTGTACGGCACAGTACGTTAATAGTTATACACAACATTAATAGTTATGCACACAGAGCTGCATCCTACTACATTTTAATCCCTATTCACATGTTATGTACAGTTGTACTTAAATAATTTATGCAAATTCCATGGTTACACTGTGTCTCCAGGAAATCGCACTGTACAGAGTACTAAACACTTGCAGACTACACAGGAAATGCGTGCTGCGATGACACAAAGTTACCTTTTATTTTCTTTTTAAATTGCATAGAACCTCTACATTTGGAGCAATTTGTGCGTACCACTCGGGCCTATTTTACAATGAGCTTTTCCCCTGTTGATAGAGAGGTATGTTAGGTTTCCATTTCTGCCCACCATGTGGATACAAAAACAAAATCATGTGGCAGCGTGTTACCATTTCATCGTGCATTTCCGATGCTAAGTACTCCAGTTACGTAGACGTACATGGAGTCATGCTGGTACCTTATACATGGGGCAATGAATGTACACCTAACCCAATACATAAATGTACATTTACGGCCCCTATCTACTATTTAAATGTGCAGTGTCTTACGAATCAACGGTGTATGTTGGCAGACTGTGCGTGCAATGGCTGCACATACGTGGGTGCCAGAGCCATACTAAGCAGTTTAGTTCCATCTTATTCCTGAGACACTGCAACTTTTTCCAGGATTGTGTGCAGTATTTCTCTGCAGGCCTATTATTTCTACATACAACTGGTCTGAGCCGTTTCAATAAATATTTTCAACAATTGCTGCCATTTGCAAGGCACCATTGCTTGCACATTTGCATAGTAATGTACACCACTTGTATTGGAAAATTGGAATGGACCAGGCAGTTTTGTGTCTGAGTACTTTTTGCTTACTACACTTTGTAAACGAGATTTCTTTCACTACAATGGTGTGTTGCTAACATTTTGACATGGTGGAAGGTGCTTTCGCAAGCCGGTCTAGAAATGGAGGCTAATGAATGTCCTCACACTCCTGTGCATTTGCCCACTGGACAGGAGTTCATAGTTTGTAGTATTTTACTTTTTCCTTTGTCGTTGCCTTTCACGTGGTGCATGAGGAATTGCTGCAACGACTTGAGAGAGTTGTGGCGACCGTTACAAATTGATGTGCAAGGCCATTTGTAGATGTGGCACATTGGTCCGGTAACATGGACAGTGGCCTCTAAGTTTGCTGGGGATATTTCTGAAAGCAGTGTTTCTTCTTCCATTATGCTATTGTCTACCTTTTCATACCCTCATATAGTGCTATGTGTGGCAATTTGGTTTCTTTGCTCTTGTTTGTATGATTCCTCATTGAAGTATGCCACCGTGCTCCTGCTGTGCCTCCGCTCACCTGTACTGATGTTGCAAAGGATATCTATGCAGATATTGCATTTGTTTCGAAGTAGTGGTGGTAGTTTACAGATGAATTTTGTTAGTGGGTTCATTCTCATAATAGAAAGAATTTTCTTTCAAGAGCATTGCACTGTCTACAACAGCTACCAGGAATACTTTTCTGCAGTAAGGTTTCAGGGTTCAGCGTGATTTCCCCCTCTACTTATAAGGTTCTGAAGGACTCTATGCTGGAACATAGTTTGTAAAATTACTTTTTTGGAATGCTTCCATGTGGTGACATTAGCATTTGTACATACTCCATTACCAGTAGTGACAGAGGCTTTACATTCTCCTTACTGGTAGGTGCTTTTATTTTCCTTAGTGTCTTTATTAGCTGTTCTCTTTCAACTTTCTGTACAAAATCTGCTAGGTGTGGAAGGCTACTTTCTATGCTTTTAGGTAGTGCTGGTATATTTCAGCATTGTTTTCTATGGAGTTCCTTTTTGCAAGCCGTTCTGTAGCAGCTGTTGGAGAAAAAAGGAAAGTGTAGCTCTGCATATTTTGTGATGTATATGTATGCATCTGTGCACGAAGTGATGAATATGAGGGTAGGAATACAGATAGTGGTGTGTGATTGTGTAATGGTGTTTTAGTGTACGGTGGGAACGCTATATTGCTATTTGGGATTTAATATAATGCCGGCAACATGATACCAAAAAGTGAGCATCTGCTGAGGTGAAATGAGTAAGCACGAAGCAAATACCAGTGGGTTGATGCAATTGTGTACCTTAATATACTAGAACACTGCACTGTTTTAGCAAGAGGTGCACCGCCATGATAACATTGCACTTACTTTGTTGGCTGTCGAGAGTAGGCTCCCTTTGGGTTCCATTTTCCAGTTGACACGGCACTGGCTTTCAGGACAGAGGTGGTTACTGCAACTGTCAAAGAAGACAGTAAGAAAATATGTTTGTTAATGGCATACTGACTGCATTTGGAGAATACATTACATGAAAGGGTAGGGGTGTGTGTTGGCAGGAAGACTTTTTTATATGTGTGTAATTGGATGGCTTTGTATATGAATGGGGGTTTGGGAACATCAGCATTGTTGGTAAGGGGGTACATGGTTCATTTGTAAGTGTGTCGTATGACATGCCGTTTAGAAAGTGTGTTCATTGGTGTAGGAGTACTTACTTTGCAAATGGATTAGTCCTAGTTGTAGAAGGGTGAGAAAAAGGTTGGGATAGGTGTACAGCTTGGAAAGGAAAAATCTTGTATGTGAAATTCCATTAACTTTTCTGCACATATATGCTTCGTACATGAGTACAGCAATCATTTTGCTTGTTGGATTTATGTATCCACATTTACGATGGGTACTGTTGTCAATGCACACACATTTATTTTTGCCTTTCTAAGTAATGTTACATTCTGTGAAGTGTGCAAGGTAAGCGGCAGGCATCCTGCTGTATGCATGCAATGGATGTACTTCATTTAGGTTGGTAGGATACATTCAGTGCTCCTTTTCTGCAACAATTTTAAAAATGTATAGGAGATGCATTAGTGCGGAATACATTTGTACAATTGATGGAAGGAAAGAAGAGAGTAACTGTTTGGATATTACAATGGCTGATATGGGTAAATGAAAAGTTTCAAAGCACATACCAAGTGGCATTTGATGGTAGATGATGGGAGAAATGACAGTATGCTTTTTGAGTACGTTATGGAGGTTCAATGGCAGATACCCTGCTCAGAGGCACTTATAACAGAGTTACATAAATACTGTACAAAAATTAGTCATACCTGTACTTTGTGGTTATGGTTGCCGATGTGGATGAATCTGGATGCAGAAATATTGGATAGTTTCACAGAACTTTCTACTGGAGGTGCTTTCAAATGACCTGAGACTTGCACTCTGAATGTTTAACGGTACATATGGAGTGTTGTACAGAAATGATAGTGTTAGATGCAGAGGTCTTGGATGTGATTGGTGGATGCGTGTGTGACTATTTAACAGTACCCAATGAGGGAGTGCTGGAAAAATGTAGTGGAAAGGGAAGAATGACTACCCCTACTTTACTGTGGCACAGCCCTCGTGGTAGTTGGAGAAGTGCATGTGCCACATCCTGCCCTTCTTAGCATGCTGGGCATGGCAATGGGACAGTGGGGATTATCCAATCAGGTGCTGAGGGTGTGCTTCACAGGAAGGGGCGGTAATACCTTTTTCATTACTCTGTGTAGTGAGGGTGGGAGGGATGGAGAGACACACAGTGTTGATCGTGGGCGATGCCTTTGTGCAAGAACTGCACAGGTATGCCCAGGAAAGAGGCGTTGCTGGCAATTTCGATTTGGAAGGAGTGGAGGATTTGTGGTGCAGTGTTGAGGTGTGGCCACTGTCACTACTGTTCATCTTGTCGTGGTGCATTATGGAGCCCTGCATTTGGGTTACATGCCTTGTGCACGTCTGTTGCGTCAGCTAAAGAAGTTGATGAAAGTAATGAGGCAGATTCTTCCCACTGCCAAGGTGGTTTTCTCATGCATACCACCAAGAAAAGTATGGGACTATCCCAATGTACGTTGTCCCCAGCCAGAGGTTGGATGGTGTCTTATAAATAGAAGCATGTGTGATTTTCTGTCCGCTGCTGGGATGTTCTCCTGTGACAATGACATCCTTAATTCTGGAAATGTGTTTGTTTCCATGCAAATGACATTTCTTTGTCCATCATTGGAAATGGTATTTTGTTTTACAATCTGCACAATGCGTTAAAGAGGATCCTGTACGAATGTAAGGAGGAGAAGAAAACAAAAACCCCTATAAAAACAAAATAAAGGTGTTTGTTTACAAGCAACTACAAAAAAAGGGAAAAAAAGCTCTTTTTAAGAGCCACCACTAAAGATGAAATCCTCTACCCTGGTTGAAATTTGTAGAGAGGAATGTAGAAGCCTATGGTTATGGCTGTGTCTTTAAGGAGGCAGAGTGTATGGATTTTAGGCAACTCCTAGATACATTGGTTGAAAGTGAATGCAAAACACTGTGGAGTGGCTACACATTTTGGATTCTATCATGTGGATGTGCACTAGTATGACGTATGTCCAATGAAGTGGCTAATTTTGGTTCCTCTTTGTGCCACTTTGGTGATGCTCAATCATCCAGACATTATTATTCTTCATTGTAGAGGAAAGAGTTTAGGACATGTTACCAGAATTTGTCTGCAGTTTGCGATGAAGGAAGCACTTGGCCAGGTCATGCGTATGTTTCTGAACTCCTGCATCATTTTGTGTTGCATTGTGCAGACACAGATGTGGCTGCATTCTTCTTGATTTGGTCCGCAAATTGCATTGACAAGAAGCGCATTGACAAGAATGCTGTTTGTGCCTTTTTTAGAGATGTTGCCATGTCCTACTTCCACAATGGAAATATTACGTTTAGTAGCACAAAGATTTTTCCCTTAAATGGCGTTCATCTTACTGCCACTGGCAAGCAGATTTTTTTGCGACCTATCCAAAATGCATTGCTGGCCTTTTTACAAGTACAGCAAGCATTTTTCTAATAGGTGTTGCACACTTCAACCCTTCAAAAACACAAACAAACACCACAAAATGCCTCTTTTTACAGCCAGCCCTTTCTCCCGGAAATGACTGCAATGTTGTTGAGGGACCCACGCCTCCCATTATTTACCACGCAATCTGTGGAGCGTATAGGCTGCATGGCGGCCTATATCCTTTTGTTGGCAATTCCATTTTTGACCTCAGAAAGGTGGCTCTGAAAGGAGACTTTTCTTTCCTTTTTTTTTCCTTTTATCTTTCTTAGTCTTGAAACACACGCCACAGAAGGAAAGGAAGGGAAGGGAGGGTACAGAGGGGCACCAAACACACGGATAAGATAGGGCACATGAAGAGAGAGGAAGATTTTGGGTGGCCTTCACTTAGGTAGGGGGCAGTCATTCTCATGCTTCCAGACCATACCCTCAAAAGCACTTCGAATTTGCTCCCCCCTGCAGAGTACCGCATTGCAGTACATGCACAATACAATGACCTTTGACAGGTAAGGGTCTGCTGCGGTGCATATGGCCTGCAAGGATGCTTTGGGGATCTGCTGCCCCACCGGAGTGTCTCTGGTGTTGGCAGGAGCAGATGCAGAGCATGCTGTAGTGGAAAGTAACCTACTGCCTTGTTCAAAGGGCACTAACCTCCAAACTGATGCCTTGTGTTTCGATTAGAGGTGTCGTCATATGGAGGTGGTACCATAGCTGTACAAGCCAGGTTTTCTGCACCTGAGTCAGTACATCTCATCTGGTTAGCATGACGTTTCAGCAAGTCCCCTACGCTGGTAAAACAGTTTCCACATCCAGGAGTCACGCTGGCTGCATACATTGTGGATTTTCTCTACTTCATCCTCGTTCTCCTCTTGATCCCTGTCTACATCATCACGCCTTTTTTCCTGTCCAGGCCCTTTCAGAAGGAGGTGGTGGTGGTGAGGGTGAAGGTGTGGGTGCTTGTGATTTAGAGGTAGCAGCCATGGTTGCCATTAGTTGCAAAGGTAATATAGCACAGTACAATTGATCAGAAAGCAATTCCAGCACAAAGGAATGTGGCCCGCTACTCTGCTCTGCAAAGCCAAAAACAGAATGCGGAGCAGCTCTGGGGTGTGGCCTTTTCTAGGGCTGCAGTGGAGCCCTTGGAACCGGAAAGCAGCCCTAAATCATTCAAACAACTAGTTACATGTACAATGGCACAGTGTGGGATGTTTGTAAGCATGTAGTTTCACAATAACACCGCTTATTTTGCAGAACACAGTACTTTTCCGATGTCCGAGGGCCCGGATTGTGTCCTGCAAATATGGGTCCATGCATAGTGTGGATGCGGTCACATAGTGATGTCACAAATGTTCTGAAATTGGACGGCTGTCCGCAGGATGCGTATTGGGCAGGATACTTTGTGCCTATGTGCATAGGTGTCCTACGAACAGGGTTGGCCTCCCCGGACACATTAAAAGTGTGACACATGTCTGGTGACCATTTTCGCACAAGCTGGGTGTTTGTAGGCTACAGCAAGTGCAATGTCCGTGTGCACAGCTGTCCTTAGGACGTGGATGGACACCTCAAACTACTGAAAGTAGGTTACAACTTGTTCTCGCAATGGTGCCAGGCGCGGTGTTACCAGGACACAGAGGAAGACATACGCATGCGCATAGCTGGGGAACGGACAGATGTGCGCTCCCACAACTAATTAAAGGTGCATCACAAGATGTGGACTTGCGGCCAGATGTGGCGTCCTATGGATACCTCTGTTAGGCAGAATAATATGCAGTACCCTTTGGGAACACTACACACAATTAGGACTACAAGTGACAGTACAATTTCACCTTTGGTACAAGCCTGTACTATACAATTATAGTGGTGGCAGTAGCGGAGCAGCCAAACTTATCTTAAGAGTAAGTGAGCAGTACAAATAGTTACACAAAGGACAGCAATTACTATGATTCAGGCAAACACTGACTCAAGGTTTCTAAGTAAAATAATATATATTTACTTATTCAAAAGTTGTATAACATTTCACTATTCTACGCAGGTTAAAAATCACAATCATAAATACACCACACCACTTTCCTTAAATTACAGACGAGTTAAGCTCACAAAATGAAGTGAGAGCAAACTGGCACTCCAGAAATTTAAAAGGGAGGGAAAGACAAAATTATTATTATTATTAGGCGAAGCCAACAGGTAAGTGCTCAGGGCAATTGAACAAGAGAGACTACAGTGAGGAGATCAGCTAAAAAAGGCTTAGGGCCAAAGTCAATGGGTCAAAAGTCTTTTTCTCAAGATCACACAGTTCAGCGTAGTTTGTGATAAAGTTTGTGGCACAGATCCCGGATGAGGTTGGTTGGTAGAAAAGTTAGTTCAAAGAGAAGAGAAGGACAAGCCCTCGGTTTGGAGACAGATTTCAAACACTGCGGTTGAACGAAACGGACAACCGGATTTGCACAGTACCTTGAAACGGAGAACGAGCTGTAGCTGAGGCGGACGTGCCTGGTGATTCCTGCAGGCTCACGGTTCCTGAAGCGACTGTCGGACTGACACAAAGTAAGAAGACTAGAGGGTACTTCGCCACCCAGGGAAGAAACCAACAGCAGAGCAAAACAATGAATAAAAGGTGCGCTCATTAAAACCCAAGCAGGGTCCGACCTTCCTGGCTATCCGGCCCACTGTAGCTCTGTACAGCGAATTCGACCAGAGGAGGGGTCCTGGCTTGTAGTGTGGGTGAACTGGTTGGTCCCACCAGCTCAAGGGAAGAAGTTTCCTGGAGGATCTTCTCTGTTGTCGGATTCTAGCGATTCAGACCTGCAGCAGGGCTTCACCGGGTAGTTAAGTCGTGGTAGGGGTCCTCTTCTTCCAGTTCCTCGTTGGTTCTTTCATTCCAGTGGCCACTCTGCTCTTCCAGTCCCAGAGACCTGCTTTTTATGCAGTTTTCCCCCATTCATACAGCCTGGCTGTCAATCACACAGCAGGGTGGCTGGCTTGGCATGGCCAGTCCCCTTAGCCAATCAGAAAAGAGTGCGACTTGGGTTACCAAGGGAACCCATAGCAGGGGTCCGAAGATCCCTCCCTCACATCCTGCCTACCTAGACTATCAGGCGGCTTAAGGAGGGCTTCTGTGCAGAAGACTGCGAAAAGCACCGAACAAAGGAGTCATCCCCGGTTTGGCACGCAGAGAGGAACGCGAGAGAGACTTTAACAAAAAGAAATGGTGAATAAACCCAGCCGGAACCAAAATAAAATGTATTTGGTCAAGCAGGTTTATGTTTGAGCCTAACAGCCTAAAACATTACCACGTTTATATAAGATAATCGCGGTAGAAAAGTTAGGGTAGAGACCACTGCCACCAGCCAAGTCTTAATGTTAAGGGAGCAAAACAAGGATTCAAGAGGCACAGACAAAAAGGGATAAGAGTTAACCCTTTCCAATACTCCATGTAAAATGTGGTGTGCTGTGTCTGTGGTTTAAAGTGACTATATAAAGTTAATGGTAACTTTACCTGTTTCTGGGGGACAGTAGTCAGCCCCCGAAAAATGGAGTCAGTGGGAAGTCTCAAAGACAACCCTGTGTCACTGCACGGAAGGTGCTGTGTAACACACACAAAAAGTGGTGCACATGGAGTAGGTGAGGCTCCAGTGCCCAAGATCACACAGAAAGTAGAAATACACATAGCAACACACATGTAAGAGTGGGAAGAAAGGCTCACACTATTACCAGGTTAAAAAAAAAAATCCTAGAAATCCAGCAAAGCTGCTGAGTGACTCATTAGGTAAGGTAAATCAACCATTCATAGGAATTCTCCCTAACACTGTCCATCGTAATTGCGCATACGCCGGGCAGGTGCGGTGTCCGTAGGAAACCTACATTTTGCTTAACTGCAGCCATCCCGGACAGTACTGTGTGCCGCAGACTCATAATGGAATTTCAAAATGAAAGGAAAAGCCACTCAAACACTCAGTAACACTTTACATCTACACATTTACTTTCTGACATACATGGTCACTATTAGGAAAGGGAAGGGGTAGCAGAAATGGATACATACAAAGGGAATTGGGGATTTGTCCAAGTTCGTCATGAGGGGAGCCAAGGATTGAGGTCTCATCGTAACGTCTCCGATTACAGGGAATTTGTGGGGATGGTGGCCTGGGAAATGGGGAAGGGGTACACGTGCAGGTGGGGCAGTGGTATTTTATTTTTTCCATAATTTGTGCTTGTACAAAATCTTTTAAGGTGGAAAAAATTGTTTAGAATTTGTTCCATTTTGGCATCCAGGATGTCTAGTTTGTTATTTACAGAGTTTCCTTCATTTACTGTGGCCATATGCTGCTGCGGAAGAGGTGCCACTTGTGGTGCATTCCCTTCATTTCCAGTATGTCCTGTTAAAGATCAAAATATCTGTTAGGTGTATATGAAGCAATACGTATTAACTGTCTTACTTTTCAGACTGTGCTACATACAAATGGGGTTACTATCATTACTCGTTTCATCATGAGGGAAATTCTCCTCCAGCCATTCTAGGGTGCCTGGCATTGCTGCACACAAAAAAGAAAATCATGTTTTTTTACTATTGCACACTGAACAAGCTGTGCAATTATAGGAGACACTTTAGTGTACTTACCACGTTGTAGTGGCGTTCTGCTCTCAATGCTTTGCAGTCCTTATTCTGCCACTTCCTTCTTTGTTCCTATGTAAAGCACAAGTGCAGTAATATTGTTGGACGCAGATGTTATTTTGCGTGTTGGTGCATTCCATTATGGTGCATACCCTATTCCTTTGCTTTGTTTGTTTCACAAGTACAGAGTTTGCAGACCTACTCCATCTTTCCTTGCAATGCACATACCTGGTGCTCTCTGTACATGTTCCTTGTCTTTCCTGAATGGTGCCACTATGTAAGAGAACCCCTGCCTTTTTCAGCAGTTTGAATGCTATCTGATATTCGTGAATAGGCGCACAGTCTGCGGTTACTGTGGCCATTGGCATACAGTCATCCATTTGGTATGCTGTATGGTACATCTACACAAACTAAGGGTATCTTGGTAAAAGCATATGAAATTCAGTGAAAAAACTTTGTAAAAGGGACATTATGGTTAAGATGCCCTAAGAAAAATCTAGCATATTCAGTGCAAAAACTGTATTAAAAGGATGTTATAGTTACTTTGCACTAACAACAACATATCCATATTATGGGTACACGTAAAGCCAAAAAAAAAATAAAGTTTGCAAGTTAAGCAACCATAATTCGTGCCACCACTGTGCACTGCTAAGACTAAAACCCATGATATCACTGATGACATCACATCCCTGGCTCTCTCTTTTATTCTTCACTGCCAGTCAGGAAGTAAAAATCCAAAAAGGTACTACATTTGTAGACTTTACCCTTCTCATATGTTCTCACCCTAAATTCCTTACGGTTCAGTCACCACTTAACTATTGCGTCCCGTTAACAAAATTTTTTCAATATATATATATATATCTTTTCAGCCTGGCAAGCAAGTAGTGGTAATCTGAATACCATTCTGAGATATTATATGTGTCTAAGATGGTGTGATTACATTTTCAGTTCAGAGTTGACATCTGGGCATTTATTATCTGATATGCATATTTGACACTTCATAGCATTCTCTTTCTTTTGTATTTATTTTTTGATATTATCAAGGTAAAAAAACATGGAACATCATATGGCAAGGGAGTTATTTGAAGTCACTGCTAGCAGTAGATGTTGGAATATATTTGTTTTGATTGTGTTGTGTTATACAAGAAAAACCATTCCTCTGTCTTGCACTGAAGTATTTGTAGAGATATGTCTATAGCTTGCACTATGCACTTTATAATATGACATTAATGTTCTCTATATCCTTCTATATGTATTTACTGTGTCATAGGAATGCATTGTTTGCACAGAAGCACCACGCACTGTATATTGTCTCAACGCTACTTACTTAGCGAAGAAATTAATCTCGCTTCCAGGCACTTCATAACAATGGTAAGATGCATAAGCAGTTACTTGCTGGCTCTACTAATATTCTTGACAGATTTATTCTGCTACCCCTGCCTTCATGCATTTTACGTGATAGACAACATTATATCATTCAGATAAAAACACATGGGACCTTCATATGGCAAAGGAGTTACTAGAAGTCACCATTAGAAGCAGATGTTGGGATATATTGTTCTGTCGCATTACACAAGAAAAAAATTCCCTTATTATATTGGAATATTTTAGAGAGATGTCTATAGTTTGTATTATGCATTTTATAATACGACATGAATATTTTGTATTATTCTATATGAATCTATTATATCATAGGAATGCATTGTTTACACAAAAGCACTATGCACTTTATTTTGACTGAACGCTACATATTCAGCGAAGATAGTTATCCCGCTTCTAGGTACTCCGTAAACATGGCACGATGCATAAGCAGTCACCTCTTGGCTCTGTGAATATTTTAGGCAGATCTATATTATTACCCCTGCCTCCATGCATCCAATAGGAAAGACAACACCATGTTATTAATATGGGAGTTTTAATGTTTCCGTATTGCCCTTATAATTGTGGTTTGTGTCATATACTATGAGCTGATTTTTAAATAGTACCAATATTTAAAATGCCAATTTTATTTGTATGTGTCTTGTTATGGCTGAAAAGTTATGTTTGACGTTTAAACATATGCTTATACCATTCAGTAATGTGAATCAGTAGCCCAAGCCAAGATGGCTAATTGCCACTATTTTTGAGATTTTAAGTCACCTTCTTTATGTCTTTCACTGTGGGGGGAGTGTTTGTTATATAAACAAGCACTCTATGGGTGATGAGTGACTGTGAACAAGCCACTGGTTAGTGGTGAAACGCGTCAGGCTGCCGTCTGGCTAAGCAAAATTTGCACTGGGAGATCACTTTTTATCTGCTGCATATGCAAAATAAAGGCTGTTATATTTTACACAACCAATGATGCAGTGTTTGCTGTTGGATTTCCGTGATTATTTGGATCATTGGAACACTTTTTTGTTCGTGGAGTGCTGCTCGCTTGAATAGTTTCTGTTTGAAGCTGTTTGTTTTTGAAATATATATATATATATTCAGTAAAAAAACTTTGTTAAAGGGACATTATGGTTAAGTTACGCTACTAAAAACCTATGAAATTCAGTGAAAAAACTTTGTTAAAGGGGCGTTATGGTTCAAAGTAAAACCGAAAAACCCCTGAAATTCGGCAGTTATGGTAACATAAGCAACCATAACTCGCGCCACCGTGCACTGCTAACACTAACACCCAGGACATCAAAGATGACATCACAAATGTCATTGATGACATCACTGATGACATCACATGTGCATTTACTTTTCATAAAAACTCTGTACAAGGGATTCTTATAATGCTGACCAAAAACTGTCAAGGATCATTGGGATAAATATCATGAGCTAATTAGTGCATTAAGCAATGCATTGATATAAATAGCATTCTATTATGAAGTTCTATCCAGTATACTAAGCTACTCATGCAGAAACATAGGCAGTGTGTGCAGCATACATGATGAAGGTGCCATATTCTTAATCTTGCCATGTTGAATACTGAAATGATAACTGCTTTCTTATTAGAGTTTTGCGTACTGTGAAACATGTAATAAGTAGATAATAAAACCCACTTAATACATAATTATTACAGACAAAACACAAAGAGACAACAACACATACAAATATGAGTATATACAGGGACAGTGAAGTAAACAAAAAAGCAGAAATAGTAGCAGAAAGAGTTCATAACCTAACTGATTGTCTTTATTCAGAGAAACTATTGCTCTGTTTCAAAGCTGCTACTTACCATATGTATGTGTATCACATGATGTGACTGCACCCAAAGGAAAGGAGAGTGAGTATAATGTATACAAATATGAGCATATACAGGGAAGGTAGAGTAATAAAAATACAACTATGAGAAAGTGCTGATAACCCTAATGATTATCTTCATGCACAGAAAGGATTGCTCTCTTTCAAGCCTGTGTCTTCCGCTATGTATATGTTTCATATGATGTGACTTGACCCTAAGTCTACAAATATAGTACCTTTTCAATTTTTACTTCCTGACTGTTACTGAAGAAAACTATGTGGCTTCGATATGTCAGTAAAGGATAAAAAGGGAGAGCCAGCCATGTGAGGTCATCAGTGATGTCATCAATGACATTTGTTATGTCATCTTTGATGTCCTGGGTGTTAGTGTTAGCAGTGCACGGTGGCGCGAGTTATGGTTGCTTATGTTACCATAATTGCCGAATTTCAGGGGTTTTTCGGTTTTACTTTGAACCATAACGTCCGTTTAACAAAGTTTTTTCACTGAATTTCATAGGTTTTTAGTAGCGCAACTTAACCATAACGTCCTATTAACAACGTTTTTTTACTGAATTTCATAGGTTTTTAGTAGCGCAACTTAACCATAACGTCCCTTTAACAAAGTTTTTTCACTGAATTTCATAGGTTTTTAGTAGCACAACTTAACCAAAATATCCCTGACTTCATATACATGTAACATAGAACATACTAACCCCCTCGTAGTGATTTTCATGTCCGCGGACTACTGCCATGTCCGCGGACATATCGAAAATCTGAGCGTGGTGAATGTAAATTTAAATAGTATGCCCCATTTCCCCTTTGAAGTTGGCTCTGAAAAGGGCCGTTTGTTTTGGGGGGTTTTTTACAGATGCTTGACAGACACCTGTTATTTTGTATTTTTTTTCTTGTTTTTTTTTCTTACTTTACTCCTAAAATCTTCACATAACCTTCTCCAAAGCAACCCTTACATTCCAAAATAGAAAGGCATTTCCCGTAAAAGATAAAGAAATGCCATCTTTTTTAAAATTAACAGCATTACGGGCATCAATATTCTCATTATTACAGAAGAACATACCAGCTCTAAGCATGAAGGCACAGATGCCTCGGTTGATGACACACCTAGCAATGTTTTGCTGAGGACAGAAAACTGAACTATTGTCCCATATTGCCCTAGGTAGTAATCCAGAAAAAATTATTTTCGGAAATTTGGAAGGATCTTCATTACGGCTTGAACCAAGCGATCCAAATCAGCCAACAAAGTAGGGGCACTGACATTGCCCAAATGGAAAGCACCATAGTGCAAAACTACCACATACGGACTGTTCATCGTGGCCATATACTCACAAACTTGTACAATTCCCTGTACGTTGCAATCAGGCACAGTGCTCCACACCACCTCCACTCCTTTCACATCAAAGTTCTTTGCAACATGCCTACATTGAGCATACTGCTGTAAACCATGCACAAACATATCTCCGAGCACCAACACCCTGACTTTCTCCACTTCTGCCATCTTCACTACACACAGTCTCTTTCAACACAAATCCACAACCTCGACATCTGATTGGCTGATCCGTACAGTCTTCTTTCCATGTTGGATTTCCTGGAAAAACCCGGATGTAGCACGCCCTGTCCATGAACAGCCGCGGTGTCTGCGGACGGCGTCCACTTTACTCTCTGTGCCATTCCCTCATTGCATACAGCTAAGCAATCACACAATACGAATACCGTCCTCAGAACACCCCCATTTTGTGAATTTTCGAACATTTCAGGACAATTATCATTTCATTATTCAACATATTAACATTACAAATATTATACTTTCATCTTGTACTCTGCACACAATGCTATGTTTCTCCATTAGTAGCTCAGTATACTAGATAGAATCCCATAATACAATGCTATTTATATCAATGCATCATTCAAAGCACTAATAACGGTATGATATTTATTGCAATATCCTTGACACTTTTTTCGCAATATTATAATAAAAATCTCTAGTACACAAATTCCATGAAAAGTACATACACATGTGATGTCATCAGTGACTTCATCAATGACATTTGCAATGTCATCTTTGATGTCATGGGTGTTAGTCTTAGCAGTGCACGGTGGTGGCGTGAGTTATTTTTCATAGCTCACCATAACTTGCGATTTTCAGGGGTCTTTCGGCTGTACTTAGAACCATAACGTCCCTTAAACAAACTTTTTTTAATATCAAGCAAACAATATACAAACATGGCCTGCAAAAACCAACTTCTCACAGATGGCTTTACACAGAATGTTGCAAAGTAAGAATTTATGCTCGTTCACAGTGAAGGTCAGCTGCTTCCATTTTTTTCTCGGGCCCCGGAGAGGCTCACGAAGCGGACTATAAGGTTGTATTGTGTTTTGACCTTGACAGACAGAGATTGTGATGAAAGACTTCTCTTGAAGGAGTGTTGCTAAAACGTAAGAGAAGATAAGGCTGACATTTCTGAAACGAAACCACTTTTATATATTATATCACTATGCGAAAGATCGTTCGCACACGCGGAGTCGTATTTTGGGACTGCACTACTCGTAGACAATGGAAATTGCAATTGTACTGTAAGTAACCCTTTAGATTATTTTATACCAAATATAATTACAATAGCATAGCATTAAAAACCACTCAAGTTGAACTTGTTTGTTGAAAGTGGCATAATGTTTTCTACCGTGCACTATCACCGCCGAATTGATCCCCTGTCGTTTAGAGGGCTCTGAAAAAGGCAGACGACACAGGGTGGGTTAATAGAAATAATTTAACCGGTCTATAGGCGGTCAAGCACTCTACTCGCTGTGCCACTTCACTGTAGCCTGTCAAGTGGCACAGCGAGTACAATGCTCGCTTTGACATCCGTGCATACCTTGCTAACGCAAGTTCGAATCCCGGCAAGGCCAAACTCAGCCTTTCATCCTTCCGTGGTCGATCAATGAGCACCACACACCGTGGTTGATAATAAGCACGGTTCTTAGCGCTATATGAATGGGAAAATATTATTATTTTATTATTAACATACTCTGTTGCACTATCTTCGATAGCAAATAGTTTCACGCCCTAATAAATAAAATGATGATTTTTAATGAAGATCGGCTGGTGAGACTAATTTATGTTTTTTAAAACAGGTATGTGGCCCCATTTTGCCTATGTCACGATTTACAGACTCCAGCGGATGGGGTCTTCAACTGCCAGGTGCAGGTCCAAATATGCAACTTCATGACCCTCACCATTTTATGGGACAATCGCCAAGGACCAATATGCCCTTATGCAGTACTAGCAGCTACAAACAACATACCAACCAAAAGGGTGGTCTAATGGCTCGTTGTTGGAGCAACCTTCTGATTATCAGAGCGACCATTTAATGCTTTTATCATAAACCAACAGCCTATCTACCACAAAGGAACAACGCGTGGCTCAAAATAAACTTTTGCTGATCGACAGCAGAGACAATAGCAAATCGCTGAATATTCACTAAACATTTCATTTGAAATAAATGTACTTTACCAAATGTACAATCCTGCTGTTTACTTTTAAACCACAGTTTAATATTCCGAATGTGGCGCACTGAGTTGTAAGCTGATCTAACACCCTCTGTACCGCAAAGGAACATCGCGTGCCTCAACATGAACTTTTGCGGATCGACAACAAAGACAAATGCAAATTGCTGAATATTCTCTAAACATTTGATGTCAAATAAATGTACTTTACAAAATTTACAATCTTGCTGTTTGCTTTTAAATCACTGTTTCATATTCCGAATTGTGGCGCGCTGTGTTGTGACATAATATGTGTTGTCTACCGGGTTCTGTGTAAAGTCACTTACGACTGCAGAGGACTGGGCGCGTTTGATGACGCACCCTGTAACGTCACGGAGAGAAGCGGGGAATATGAATGCTTTGATAATATCAGGCTTAGGGGCGGGAGATATGATTTAGTGTCGCAAAAGCAAGTCAGTCAGGTCAATAGTGCCAGTCATAGGATTATCACATAATGTCGGCGCACACCAGCCGGATTTATCGTTTCTTTAGTGGACAAAAAGTCGGTTGACGCCCATAGGAAATTGTACTATTAGCGGACAAAAGGAGTGGACTTAAAACACTTTCACCCGACAACGAACAATACAAACAACGTTCTCAGAACACCCCCATTTTGTGTAATTGCAAACATTTCGGGACACCACGAGTGTTCTTAGAACACATTCAACTAGACAGATTACAATATGGACAGCGTCCTGAAGACACCACCAGTTTGTGTATTTCCGAACAATTAAGTACACCGCGAGTGTTCATAGCTAATTTTTACCTTCCTTGCGAACAAAAATGACACATACTCTGTCCTCTAAACACCCCACCATTTAGTTTGTTTACAAAATGTCAGAACAACCGTGTTCTCCGCAGACAAATCGAATGCAACAAAAACGTCTAGCACATAAAAAAACAAAACATTGAACCTATCTCATACTCCCCCATCCTCCCCAAACACTCTTACACACCAACACACGGCACTAAATACAATTTTTTATCCACGTTTCACCGCGCTGTACACGATCGACGGCGAATACAAGATGGCGGGCGCCACAGAAAATCTGACGCGCTCCACGCCCCTCGGCCCTCGCCGTCCAATCAGCGAGCATGTCGCATGTCCGCGGACATGATGCAAGGCCATGGGCCAATCGGGGTGCTGTCCGCGGAGCGAACAGGGAAGTCCGTCCACGAAGCGAACACAGATATCACTAATTTTTTTGCCTTACGTTTTGGTCATTTTATAAAAAACTACTGGACGAATTTACACCAAATTTGCAAAAGCACACTTTCGGGACCAAGCCCCCACTCCTGCTGCAGCTTTTGGTGTAAATCCGTCCAGCGGTTTGGCCTGTGGCCGTGCGCAAAGTTTTTTCCCATTCAGTCTATGGGAAAAAAAAAGTTTTGGGACCCCCCCTATAAATTTGCCCCCCCTGGACGAATCCTCACCAAACTTTGCAAAAAAATTCAGAGTGACCCATATACTTTTTGTTTGGAGAGGATCCGTCCAGGGAGAGCGAAGTTATAAGCCGCCCAGAAAGTGCTCTTCCTATGGAAACAGCAACTTAACCATAACTACCGTGGCCATGTAATATATAAATATATATATATATATATATATATATATATATATATATATATATATATATATATATATATATGTAATTTTGAAGTAATAATAATTGTTTAGAATACTCATGCATAGAATTGTTCGAATATATCCCAACTAGAACACATTCTTTGTTTTGTCTGTGTTTTATAAAACTTCTCATCTCATTTAAAAAAACATTTTTGTTCACAACATTTTTAGAATAAGCACAAATGAACATTTAAATCTATATATTTAACCTGTATCAAACAATCAGGTTTCTACATGTTTCTATTTCTATATATTTCTTTTAATACTTTTTTTACTACTGCATATACATATTATATTCTCTTGCACATATTTGCCACACTCAGGTACATTGTATTCTTTAGACAATTTTAATTGATTACCGTTAAATGATAGTAAAGATATGTATAAAGTATTAGATATGCATACTTCAAATTTCATCCTTTACCCAATACTGTAAATGAAAGCTTCACAATTACTGATATCATGCATGAGCAGCCGTTGAAAGTTTTGTACAATATTTTAATTCTTATAAAGTGTATTGAAATCACATATGTACCAAGGGACAGTCCCTATTCAAAATGTAACATGCCTAATAGCATATGTCTGTGCCATCAGTGTTGTAATCAGCACTTAATGGGCGGCTTATAACTTCGCCCCATCCTGGACAAATCCTCACGAAACCTTGCAACTAAAGTATATGGCCTTATCAGATCGATCCTACGAAGTTGGGTCAAGGAAAACATTTCGTCAAGGGGGGGCCAAGTTATAGGGGGGTCCCAAATGTGTGTTGTTTCCCATAGCCACGATGGAAAAAACATTTTGCTCATGCCTACAGCCCAAAGCGCTGGACCGATTTTCAGTAAATTTGTGGGAAGACTGGCGCTTGGTCACAAAAGCATGCTTTTGTAGATTTAGTGTACATCTGTCCAGTAGTTTTCTTTAAAATTACCAAAAACTAGGTAAATAAAATGAGTGATATCTGGGTGCGGTCTGCGGACTTACTTCCCTGTTCTCATGTTGGTGATTGTTACTGTATAAGACCCAATAGGGGGAGCGCAAACTGAAGATATACAAGAGTCTATTGCATCTACTTTGTTGGACTGAGTTGTGAATAGAAAAAGGGATTGGAAAATACTTTGAGTTGTTCTTAATGCACGCGGACGGCCCTCCGATTGGTCCAGAGGGCGATGTGATGTCTGCAGATATCGGATGCGTCTGCTGATTGGTCAATAAAAAACGTGAGGTGCGTCAGAATTTTGGAAACGTCCTTCAAATTGGATCCGCAGACAGCTGCCATTGTCCATGAACATCACAGTAAAAACATTTTTAAAAACACAACATTGCAATTGTCATACTAATGAAACAATCTCTCTGGAGGTGAGGGGTGATGAGCATGGATGTGATATGGACTTCAAAAGAAAAAAAAACAGTGTGCTTCTCCACAGATGTCTGCAAACAGTCTGGGGCAGTCCTGTGATGTCCGTGAACATCTTCGATGTTCGGGGGAATCTTTGCTTATTTGTGCATTACTCGGTTGGTGTAAAACAGTTTTTGTATGGCTTATAACTTTGGCGTATTAGGCAAGATTGTATGCAGCACCCTTTGGGTGCACTACAATAACCTTGACCTCTTGGCAATAGGGACACAACCTTTGGTATAAGTCTGAACTACATAGGAAGGTAGTGTGGCTGGTCAGCCAGGCTTATCTCAAGAGGGGTCAATGTGAGCAGTAATGTTGTGACACAGAGTTTCACAGTAGCAGTTATTCAAATAAACACACTCAAGGTTTCTTGATAAAACAAGTATTAACTTATTTCACAGTCAGTGTATAAGCCTTCTTCAGAAGGAAGCAATATATATATAACACTTATAATACACTTCAAAATACACTTTGTTTCTCTAAATCAGATGATACCCATTGTGGATGGCACACAGACACTTCCTACACCCTTGGGTGACTTAAATTACTAGGCTACTGTGAACGTTTATTGATCACTGGTACATTTAGAGCAATACTGAGTTTGGTGCAAAAGATAGAATAGAGGAATAAAACAAAGGTTAGCAAATACTTCACAAACAGGTAAGCACTTTTAAAAAACCATCCAATGTCAAATTAGTTTTACCCATTCCTGGGGGAAAAGATAAAGCACAGTGTCAAAGGTAAGCAAAGTCTTTCAGGGAGCCAGGAAGCCAATTTTAATTGCACAATCAGTCAAGGGGAGCTGAATATCTTCTTTGCAGGTAGGTAGAAAGTCTTGCACACTGTTTTTAGAAAAGTTTGTAGAAAATAGAACACTTGAAGGGCCACAAGCTGTGAGGCTTGTGAGGGGCAAAGCTGTAGCAACTCTGCAAGGTAACAAAGACAGGTCTAAACTGAGAGCCAGTAAGACTACACAACAAGAGGTAAGTTATCTGAGACTTTACATTACCTCTGGTTAGAAGAAATGGTTCCAGCTGGCTTCTGTCCCTATGCAGCTCTGCAGATCCTGTGTTGTTGTGCCTCAGTCTTGGGGACAAGATGGAGGACATCGGGGGACTCCTGCTCTGCAATGGCAAGGTCAGGGGAAGTAATGGGCAAACTTCAATTCAGCGGTCCTTCAGTGTTTGAGCTTTTTGCGTCTGACAGCAAATAGCAACACAGCGGTTCTCGGATACCACTTCAGACTTTAATTACTTCTAGAGTCCAGCACTCTATTGAGGTGGCTCAGGCTTGGCCAGTCCTGCATCAGGGAAGTCCGGAGGATCTTCCTAGCGCTCGGGTCTGACTTAAAAGCAACACACACAATCTGGTGTTCCTCACCCTGGAGCTTTGGTTCCAGCAGCAGCAGCAGTGGAAGTACAGCCAGCTCCGAGCAGATGTCCAGACGGGCTTACTTTGAAGTTGATTGGTCCCACCAACTCAAAGGGAGAAGTCGTCCTTGCAGGGCTTCTCTAGTTGAGGCGAATACAGAGCTTCAGCACAGCAGCAGGGCTTCACCTTGCAAACAGACAGTCCAGGAGTTGCAGCAGGCGTCTTTTCCAAGTTTTTCTTTGGATTCCTTCGTCCAGTGGTTGACTCTGTCTTCCAAGCCAAAAAGCCTCACCTTTTGTGCAGGTTTTTCCCATTCATTTCAGCCTAGTTGTCAATCACATAGCAGGGTGGCTGTCCTTGGTGGACAGCCAGCCAGCCAATCACCTTTGGGCGCATTCCTGTAACCTTGACCTCTTGGCAATGGGGACACAAACTTTGGTATAAGTCTGAACTACATAGGAAGGTAGTTTGGCTGGTCAGCCAGGCTTATCTCAAGAGGGGTCAATGTGAGCAGTAATGTTGTGACAAAGAGTTTCACAGTATCAGTTATTCAAATGAACACACTCAAGGTTTCTTGATAAAACAGGTATTAACTTATTTCACAGTCAGTGTATAAGCCTTCTTCAGAAGGAAGCAATATATATAACACTTATAATACACTTCAAAACACACTTTGTTTCTCTAAATCAGATGATACCCATTGTGGATGGCACACAGACACTTCCTACACCCTTGGGTGACTTAAATTACTAAGCTACTGTGAACATTTATTTATCACTGGTACATTTAGAGCAATACTGAGTTTGGTGCAAAAGATAGAATAGAGGAATAAAACAAAGGTTAACAAATACTTCACAAACAGGTAAGCACTTTTAAAAAACCATCCAATGTCAAATAAGTTTTACCCATTCCTGGGGGAAAAGATAAAGCACAGTGTCAAAGGTAAGCAAAGTCTTTCAGGGTGCCAGGAAGCCAATTTATTTTAATTGCACAATCAGTCAAGGGGAGCTGAATATCTTCTTTGCAGGTAGGTAGAAAGTCTTGCACACTGTTTTTAGAAAAGTTTGTAGAAAATAGAACACTTGAAGGGCCACAAGCTGTGAGGCTTGTGAGGGGCAAAGCTTTAGCAACTCTGCAAGGTAACCAAGACAGGTCTAAACTGAGAGCCAGTAAGACTGCACAACAAGAGGTAAGTTATCTGAGACATTACATTACCTCTGGTTAGAAGAAATGGTTCCAGCTGGCTTCTGTCCCTATACAGCTCTGCAGATCCTGTGTTGTTGTGCCTCAGTCTTGGGGACAAGATGGAGGACATCTGGGGACTCCTGCTCTGCAATAGGAGGGTCAGGGGAAGTAATGGGCAAACTTCAATTCAGCGGTCCTTCAGTGTTTGAGCTTCTTGCGTCTGACAGCAAATAGCAACACAGCGGTTCTCGGATACCACTTCAGACTTTAATTACTTCTAGGGTCCAGCACTCTATTGAGGTGGCTCAGGTTTGGCCAGTCCTGCATCAGGGAAGTCCGGAGGATCTTCCTAGCGCTCGGGTCTGACTTAAAAGCAACACACACAATCTGGTGTTCCTCACCCTGGAGCTTCAGTTCCAGCAGCAGCAGCAGTGGAAGTACAGCCAGCTCCGAGCAGATGTCCAGACAGGCTTACTTTGAAGTTGATTGGTCCCACCAACTCAAAGGGAGAAGTCGTCCTTGCAGGGCTTCTCTAGTTGAGGCGAATACAGAGCTTCAGCACAGCAGCAGGGCTTCACCTTGCAAACAGACAGTCCAGGAGTTGCAGCAGGCGTCTTTTCCAAGTTCTTCTTTGGATTCCTTCGTCCAGTGGTTGACTCTGTCTTCCAAGCCAAAAAGCCTCACATTTTGTGCAGGTTTTTCCCCTTCATTCCAGCCTATTTGTCAATCACATAGACAGCCAGCCAGCCAATCACCTTTGGGCGCATTCCTGTAACCAAGGAGATTAAGCACAGGGAGTTTCGGGCACCTCCCTCACTTCCTGCCCCTGCCAGACATACTGGAGCCTGAGGCGGGCTTCACTCGTGAATGCTGCCAAAGACAAAATGAACAAAGGGACCAAACCTGGTTAAACATGCAGAGTGAATCTCGAGATTGACCTTTCCAGCAAGAAATGGTGAATAAAGAAGACCGGGGCCATTTTGACGAAATGGGAACCCATGGGCGCCTTAGTGTGGCTGCGAACGCAGCCCGTGGTAAAAACACACAATGGTAGTAAAAAGTAAACCACTGCCACCAGCCATTAATTTTAGAAAGGGTAACATAAAAGTGTTACATGAGAAACTAGACAAAAGGGATACTAAGTCTGTCCTCCAGCACCCTGTGGTAAAATAGTGTGTGTTGGGTATAGAAAGTTACAAAATGTAAGTAAAGTCAATTTCACTTCACTGCTCTTGGAAACAGTAGTTTCACCAAGAGAGGGTATTTAAACCTGGAAAATCTAAGCGACTTCCCTGTGCCACTGTGCCACAGTGTGCTTCTTCACTGATGTCTGCAAACAGTCTGGGGCAGTCCTGTGATGTCCGTGAACATCTTTGATGTTCGGGGGAATCTATGCTTATTTGTGCATTACTCAGTTGGTGTAAAACAGTTTTTGTATGGCTTATAACTTTGGCGCATTAGGCAAGATTGTATGCAGCACCCTTTGGGTGCACTACAATAACCTTGACCTCTTGGCAATTCGGACACAACCTTTGGTATAAGTCTGAACTACATAGGAAGGTAGTGTGGCTGGTCAGCCAGGCTTATCTCAAGAGGGGTCAATGTGAGCAGTAATGTTGTGACACAGAGTTTCACACTAGCAGTTATTCAAATAAACACACTCAAGGTTTCTTGATAAAATAAGTATTAACTTATTTCACAGTCAGTGTATAAGCCTTCTTCAGAAGGAAGCAATATATATAACACTTATAATACACTTCAAAACACACTTTGTTTCTCTAAATCAGATGATACCCATTGTGGATGGCACACAGACACTTCCTACACCCTTGGGTGACTTAAATTACTAGGCTACTGTGAACATTTATTGATCACTGGTACATTTAGAGCAATACTGAGTTTGTTGCAAAAGATAGAATAGAGGAATAAAACAAAGGTTAACAAATACTTCACAAACAGGTAAGCACTTTTAAAAAACCATCCAATGTCAAATAAGTTTTACCCATTCCTGGGGGAAAAGATACAGCACAGTGTCAAAGGTAAGCAAAGTCTTTCAGGGAGCCAGGAAGCCAATTTATTTTAATTGCACAATCAGTCAAGGGGAGCTGAATATCTTCTTTGCAGGTAGGTAGAAAGTCTTGCACACTGTTTTTAGAAAAGTTTGTAGAAAATAGAACACTTGAAGGGCCACAAGCTGTGAGGCTTGTGAGGGGCAAAGCTTTAGCAACTCTGCAAGGTAACCAAGACAGGTCTAAACTGAGAGCCAGTAAGACTACACAACAAGAGGTAAGTTATCTGAGACTTTACATTACCTCTGGTTAGAAGAAATGGTTCCAGCTGGCTTCTGTCCCTATACAGCTCTGCAGATCCTGTGTTGTTGTGCCTCAGTCTTGGGGACAAGATGGAGGACATCTGGGGACTCCTGCTCTGCAATGGGAAGGTCAGGGGAAGTAATGGCAAACTTCAATTAAGCGGTCCTTCAGTGTTTGAGCTTCTTGCGTCTGACAGCAAATAGCAACACAGCGGTTCTCGGATACCACTTCAGACTTTAATTACTTCTAGGGTCCAACACTCTATTGAGGTGGCTCAGGCTTGGCCAGTCCTGCATCAGGGAAGTCCGGAGGATCTTCCTAGCGCTCGGGTCTGACTTAAAAGCAACACACACAATCTGGTGTTCCTCACCCTAGAGCTTCGGTTCCAGCAGCAGCAGCAGTGGAAGTACAGCCAGCTCCGAGCAGATGTCCAGACGGGCTTACTTTGAAGTTGATTGGTCCCACCAACTCAAAGGGAGAAGTCGTCCTTGCAGGGCTTCTCTAGTTGAGGCGAATACAGAGCTTCAGCACAGCAGCAGGGCTTCACCTTGCAAACGGACAGTCCAGGAGTTGCAGCAGGCGTCTTTTCCAAGTTCTTCTTTGGATTCCTTTGTCCAGTGGTTGACTCTGTCTTCCAAGCCAAAAAGCCTCACCTTTTTTGCAGGTTTTTCCCATTCATTCCAGCCTAGTTGTCAATCACATAGCAGGATGGCTGTCCTTGGTGGACAGCCAGCCAGCCAATCACCTTTGGGCACATTCCTGTAACCAAGGAGATTAAGCACAGGGAGTTTCGGGCACCTCTCTCACTTCCTGCCCCTGCCAGACATACTGGAGCCTGAGGCGGCTTCACTCCTGAATGCTGCCAAAGACAAAATGAACAAAGGCACCAAACATGGTTAAACATGCAGAGTGAATCTCGAGATTGACCTTTCCAGCAAGAAATGGTGAATAAAGAAGACTGGGGCCATTTTGACGAAATGGGAACCCATGGGCGCCTTAGTGTGGCTGCGAACGCAGCCCGTGGTAAAAACACACAATGGTAGTAAAAAGTAAACCACTGCCACCAGCCATTAATTTTATAAAGGGTAACATAAAAGTGTTACATGAGAAACTAGACAAAAGGGATACTAAGTCAGCCCTCCAGCACCCTGTGGTAAAATAGTGTGTGTTGGGTATAGAAAGTTACAAAATGTAAGTAAAGTCAATTTCACTTCACTGCTCTTGGAAACAGTAGTTTCACCAAGAGAGGGTATTTAAACCTTTGGAAAATCTAAGAGACTTCCCTGTACCACTGCACTGAAGGTGCTGTGTGTCACAATGTAAAAGATGCTGCCTATGGAGTTTGTCAGACCCCAAAGTTAAAAGAAACACAGAGTCTAAATCACTATAAAAATACACGAGAGAGTGAGAAAAAGGGTTCACTCTCTCCAGGTTAGAAATTAAAAGTCCTGAAGTCCAGCAAAAGAGCTGGGGATCACTAAGGTAGAAGGGAATTAGCACATGTTTGAGAATTCTCCCTAACATGCCTTCACTCAATAAAACTGCATGACATTTTAGAATTCCATTCTAGACCTGATTCTGAATGGTTTTAGGAAGTGTCTTATACATGTGATGCCATTTGACCAATCTGCACACAAGTTTTCAAAACAATTTTAGATCTAGATATACATGTGTTTGCAAAGTTTGGTGGGTTTTTGCCAAGAGGGGGCTAAATTAGAGAAGGGTCTTAACATTTTGTAAATGGCTTATAACTTTGTTACTGTTTCACAAATGGGGACAAACGTTTTCAGAATGATTAGAGACCCAACCTTGAATGTTTGTGTAAAGTCTGAATAGATTTTGTCAAGTTGGGGCCAATTTATATGACTATTGCATGTGCGTACATTTGGACACTTTTGTAAAAATTAATCATGGGTGGATTTCCAGCAAACTGTGTCTGTGGTTTATTTTGGTGACTGAGGTATAGGCTGTGGCCAGATTGTCCGGATCATGGCATAAGGTCATGACCCAGACAATCTGGCTACTGGCCATGACCACAAGGGACGACCATTGGGTATAAGGTGGTCATGCCCACCAGGACCATTGGTCAATTTTTCAGAAATGGGATAGGTTTGAAAGGGAAAAAAAGTGTTTGTGGTGATATGGTCATAGGGTTCTCGCTTCGCCTCCTGCAGGCAGCCATATAAAGGTAATAGGGGCTCTGTACGGAGCCCCGCCATCACTTTCCATGGTGGCCATCTTGGGAAATGATTTTTCTTCCTACAATGGGACTTGCGCGCATCTCTGCGTAGAAAGAAAAAATCTTATTTTTAGCACACAGGTTTACAGCTTTGCCAACCCAGGGTGTTAATTGCCTTAATCCCACATTGCATGGGCTGGAACAGGTGATAACGGTCCAGAGCCGTTGTTAACCACCCTTGCTTTGCTTGGGCCAATAACTTGGGCTGGCATGTCGTTATCCCCCATTACAGTGTCTGAAACAGGGGATGAATGCCACATTATTCCCATTAGCATAACACAAAATGCTCATGGGAATGTTGGAAAATCTTATTGAGTCTATTTACTTCACTGAGAAATATAAAGTAGATGGAGTCTATAAGATTTTTGTTTTAGTTCTATTTTATAACTGTGACCGGTGGTTCCTTAAATAACTTTTTTTATGTTGTTCTTTGATTTTCTTTTTGTTTTTTTGCAGGTGAGGTTAGAAAGTAAGGTGGGGAGGCAAATGAGGGAAAATGCACCAAGAACAAATATGGAGGGCCAGGTTGAAAGGGGAAGATGTTGTGCATGTGTTACATCTAACGAAGGGCCAGTATTTCTCATGCTCCTTGATTACACCTTCAAAATCACTTAGAAATTGCTCCCCCTGCAGAGTGGTGTGTTGCAACATATACAGAGGACTGTTGTCTTGAAAAGCTATGGATCAACATCCTCTTTTATTTCTTGCAAGGTAGCTGGTGGGATTTTGTGTCCCACAGAAGTAGGCTGTGTGGTTACAATATTGGTTGCGGAAGATGAGGTGGGGGAAGACAGCCTACTACTTGCTATGAAAGGAACAGCCTTTCTGAGAGCATTGTGGTGGTTGGATTGGGTGTGGCGGGCATGGAGCTGGTCCCGTAGGAGTATTAGTACTTTCCAGATAGTACGTGGCTGAGTACAATGTTGCATTTCACTTTGGTTGCTTTAGCCTTTGATATATTCCTTTCAGTGGTACAGAACTGCCACACCCATGATTCTCTGTTGGTACTAGAGGTAGTAACTTCATCTACATCATCTTCTTGGTCCTCTTCATTGTCTTTGGAAGTACTGCACTTTTTTTGTGTAGGTCCTCCAGCTGGTAGTAGTTGTGGCTCTTGGTGAGGAAGGATGGCAATAGCTGATGCAATTTTTAAGATAAATAGCAGGTTTGCTAATATTCTTCGAAGTATGGGCTCTGTACTAGATTGTTAATGGATAATAAGCAAGGTGTAGGAGCTTTGCAAGGGGTACATTTTGAACTTGAAAGTTCCTATATCAGCAGAAAACGTAGTTCCGAACTATCTGCGAAGCACGGACCTGATCACAAAGTGCAGACGCATTCGTGGACACGTCATCATGCCGCACACGCGTGCGCTCACGTGACACAAAAACAGTAGAAAAAGTTGCAAAAAGTTAAATAGAAGTGTTAAAAGTGATGCTAGTTCTAAGGGGACACTTTGTAAATTGGACTTGTAAAAACCCATGAAATTCACTGAAAATACGTTAACAGGATGTTATGGTTTAGTTGCACTAATAGAAACCTATGAAATTCACTGAAAACACTTTTTTAAAGGGATGTTATGTTTACAAGTAAAACCGAAAAACGTCAGAAATGTAACAGTTATTGTAAGCTAAGCAACCATAACTCGCACCAGAACCGTGCACTGCTAAGGCTAACACCCAGGACATCAAAGATGACATCACAATAGTCATTGATGACATCACTGATGACGTCACATATCTGGGCTTCTCTTTTTTGTTCACTGACATATCTAGGCCAGGTGGTTTTGTTCACTGACATTCAGAATATTAAAATTTAAAAGGTGCTATATTTCTAGATGTTAACCTTGTTGTATATTCTTAAAGTACTTTCCTTAGGGAGGAGAGATTTAGAGATCACTTTATGCTAGAATGCAGCAGCAGTAAAGTATGTGAGAAACTATGGGTGCAGGATGCTTCACCTCTGGAGGTTGAACACACTGAGAAAGATGTGAAAACATTGGAGGGTACCATGAAAGAGATCACAGTTAAATTCCCCAGAGAGCACACTGCACTCATCCAGTATGGAATCAGTCATGGTCATAGATGGTAAGAGTATGAGAAGGAGATGGAACAGCGACAGCAAGCAGTGCAGATATAACAGTGAAAACAGAGATGCAATGAGTAGGGATGATAGAAGAGTTCCTATCATGGTATTCCAAAGAGGACAAGGTGGACAAAGATAAAGAGGGCGAACTTCATCAAGGCCATGCTATAGATGTTATAGTCCCTCACATTGGGCCAATAGCCCAATCTGTCCTGCACTCAGGATAATCTGCAGAATTTGCAATGGAAGGGGGTATCTGGCTAGGTGCTGCAGTAACACGAATTCCTTCACTAACTGAATTGGAAATGAAGACAGTGATGTAGGTGAAGAGTGTGTTTCAGCAGTAGGAAATGAGGAAGGAGATCTCAATGCTCTGGAAACTACTATCCATGTTAATGGTGTACCAGTTGTGATGATAGTTGATTCAGGAGTAAAATATGCACTAATCCCTGAAGTGGAGCGGAACACAATTGGACCCAATACTTACATGAAGTGGGCATTAATCCAAGATCATATGGTGGAGAGAATATTGAACTGATTGGTTTGTTCAAAGCAACCTTGGGCTTCAAACAAAGACAGCTCCAAGGGTGTGCATATGTCTTACAGAAAGGGGTATCTCTGATTCTGAGATGGACACACCAAAGGCTGTTGAAGGTACGGCTGGATCTGAATGAGGTGGAGTCTGTCTTTATGATTGAGGGTCCAGAAAGAAGTAAAGAAAAAGTATGAATGGAAGTATTCAAATATGAAATAGTATGTTTGAAGGGAGTCACCCATTGCATATTACTCATGCAAGGTTGTAAACCAGTTGCACAGAAACAAGGTAGTATTCCAATATCTATGAGAGATGAAGTGAAGTTGGAGTTGGAGAAGCTAAAAGAACAGGGAATCATAGAGAGGATACATGCATCGGAGTGGGTGCAACCTCTGGTGTTAGTGAGAAAGAGCTCAGGAAAATTCAGAATTTGTGTTGATTTAAGGAAACTCAACACTTGTGATTCCAGAAAGGCATCATCTACCAAATATACAAGAGCTGATTTCTACTATGGGTCCAGCAACAGCCTTTTAGACACTCAACCTCACATCAGCCTACCATTAAGTTAAATTACAGAAGGAATCCAGGCATCTGACTGCATGTATTACTCCAGAAGGGCTCTTTCAATAACGCAGGATGCCATTTGATCTGGTAGCCGCAGCTTCAGTATTTCAAAACATGTATAGGATATTTGACATAGAAGAGTGTGTTATCTTCTTTCAAGATGATATTTTAGTGTATGCTGAAAGCAAAGAGGAACATGATAGAAAACTAGAGAAAGTTCTTAACAAACTGCATGATATGGGAATGACTCTCAGTAAAAAGAAATCAAAAATCAACAGGAAAGGGATTGAATATTTGGGAAATGTGATCTCTAAAGAAGGAATTACACCTAAAAAGGATTTGGTTAGTGCGATAGAAAACATGGTCAGACTAAATTGCAAAGAACGGGTTAGAACATTGTTAGGTAGAACACTACTCAAAATGTGTGTGAGGATTTGCTGATCACACTGTTGCTTTGAGAGAACTGATGAAAATAAACAAGACATTTACATGGGATTGTATTTATTTAAATATTTCTAACGCGCCACTCACACGGAGGTCTTAGGGTGCACATAAAAGACACACTGGTATGACAAAGGCAAGAATGAATTTCAATATATAAATAGGGTGTTAGCAGCAGTGCCAGCGTTTACAAAACTACAAGAGGGGCAGATTCACAGTGATCATGACGGATGCAAGTAATGTTGGATTGGGAGCAGTTTTGACACACATTGAAGAAGGAAAAGAATATGTGAATGCATTTGCATCACAACTGTTTAAAGGCCCAGTGAAGGTTTATGCGGCTATAGAGAAGGAAGCTCTGCCTATCAAGTGGGCTCCAGACAAATTTGGGAGTTTTATTTGGGGACCACATTTGAGCTGCATACTGATCACAAACCACTGGTTGAAGTGTTTTTGACGAAGGGTCTGGATAAAGTATCAGGCAAAATAAGAAGATGGGTGTCCAGATTACAGGAATTTGATTTCACGGTAAAAACGTTACTGGAGTAAGAAACTATGCTGCATATTACTTATCGTGAATGACAGCCAATGAAGAGGAGAAGTAAAATGAGGAAGATCATGATGTAATTTGTGAAGTTTCAGAAGCATCCATTTCGAAACAGGAGTGGTGTGAAGTGATAGAAAAAGATACTAGGATTAGAATAATCATCAGAGATTTAATAGAAGGTGGACTAAATAAAGAAACTGTGCAAACATTAGTAATGGAAGGATTCTGGAACATTAGGAATAAACTGTGTGTTCAACATGCTATTCTCATGAGAGGAGACAAACTGGTGCCACCAGAAGGAATAAGAGAGAAAGTAAAACATCTGGGACATGAAGGATATCAGGGAATAGTGAAGACCAAGCTCAGTATAAAGAACTATTATTGGTGGACAGCATGCGACACCCAAATTGAAAGGATTGTTAGGGATTTTATCCTGTGTATAAATTGTGACAAGGTGAAACTGGCGATTGATGTAATTGGAGCTATATAGAGTGGTGGATGTCAGATATATTGCATTGAGGTTGTTGATGTGTGACTAGGTGGGCAGAGTTAATGATGACTCTGCATGTTACGACTAGGAAAGTGGTTGAGTTTTAGGAGGAGTTGTGTGGGCATGAAGGTTACCCTGATGTGATCTTGACGGATAATGGTTCTCAATTCAAGTCGAGGGAGATGGCAGAGTATCTTAAGAAGAGAGACATTGTACACAAATCAGAGCTATATATCATCCCCAAACAAATGGGATTGTGGAGCGATATAACAGAGTGATAAAATAAGCCAGTATATGGGTGTTGTCTAATGGGAGAGATTGGAAGGAAGCTGTAAAAGTATGGTTGTGGATCATTGATTCACTCCGCACAGCACACTGGAGTTTCTCCTATTGAACATAGTATGGGGAAAAAGACAGCTCTAAGTTATTTCCAGATTGGATGGGTGATCTGACAGGTATGGAAGTGATGTTGGATGGTATGAGGGGAAACATCATAAAGATTTGTATTACAAACACATCACTGCATGATGAAAGGCATTTGAAGAAATGGAATGTTCTGCAAGTTGGTGGTTGGGTCAGAATCAAATTGCCTGCAGTTTTCATAGGTCATGTTTGTCAATGATCTAGACTGATTGAGGTGATAGAGGTTTTTAAACATGCTGTGAGAATGAAAGAATGAAGGGTTTGGAACTTGGAGAGGGTGATGGTTGACAGACCAAGGAAGGATGAGGTGATGCATGGAGGAATGGTTGTTAAAAGGAATGTTGGAGACAGTGGTCAATTTATCTTGTCGGTTGGAACCGACATGTCATCCGCAACATCAAGATTTGAAAGAGGTTACCGAAGACCGAGATATCTGGATGACTATGCTCAGTCAAGAAAATCCAAAGGAGGACTTGTGTGATGGAAGGAGTATATGTAGTATCGTGTGTACTGCATAATGCATTAACACAGGAATTTGAGAATGTATTGACTGTGAAAGCAAGGAGGATGGTTGGTGAGAACGGACAAAGGAAGAAACAGGGCTTGCTTCCATACTCCATCATATGATTGATATATATAAATATAAATATATATATATATATATATATATATATATATATATTATGATGTTAAATGTTAAAGGTATTTGTATCACGCACTGTCACCAACGAATTGGTCCCCAGGTTTTCAGGCAGATCTGTAAGTAAGACGGCAGGACAGGTTAGTTAGGTGAAGGGGGAGTAGGATAGTGGGAAATGTGGTGTTCTGTTGGCAGCTTCTGTTCGGCATTCACCGTGCTCTGAGCTTTGGTTCGAGTATTGGATCGATGTCAGTGCTCATGTGATGTTATTGTGGCTTATGTTTTTGTTTGCTGTTGCGGTTTGGTGAAGTGCGTGGGGCTTGCTGTGCGAGAGGTGGTTGTGTGAGTTTTGTGTGAGTTGAGTATGCATACATTTAGATATATATATATATATATATATATATATTTGTTTAGTGCATTATATGTCTTGCAGCTAACCTTTGCATTATGGCTAATTGCCTAGAATGTGAGAATACTGTATGGTAGGAGAGTGGGCCAGGTCTCATAATACACTACGTTTCACCATACAATAGACAGAGATGTAGGCCACACCTAGATTTGTGTGTCCTGCAAACTCCTGAAGAGGCCTAGGTTTCATAATACATTAGGTTTCACCATATAGTGGGCAGAGATGGAGGCTATACCTGGATGTGAGCATCATGCATAGTGGGATAAAGGTTCAGGTTCCACAATAGGTGGGTTTCAATCTAGGATAAACAGAGAACGAGGCTACACCTAGATTTGAGAATCTTGTGGAGTGGGAGAAAGGCCTAGGTATTCTAATACCTTACGTTTCACCATACAATAGACAGAGAGGAAGGCTATACCTAGAATTGAGAGTTCTTTAGAGTAGGTGCTATGCAGGCTAGTGTCAACAACCCTAGCCAGATGTTGCACCTGCCATCACTCACAAATCTATCAAAATGCGATGCAAGGTATCATCCACAGTCCAGATGGAGTGTAGGTCAGTGATCACAAATTTGATGCAGTATGGTTATTGTTATCATTCTCTGCTCTATCTGGGTCCGGTGCAGGCTAATGTTCAAAGCTCTATCCAGGCATAGCACTTGCCAACACTCAAATCTCTGTCCGGATACAACGCTAATGTTCAGCGAGTGTGGCATTTTCTAACTTTCACATTTCTATCTAAATGTGGCATTTGCCAACAACCACCGAAACATCCCAGTGTGGCACTTGATAACATTCACAATTCTATCTCAGTGTGGCATTTGCTAGCATTCACAATTCTATCTAAGTGTGGCATTTGCTAACATTCACAGTTCTATCCAAGTGTGGCATTTGCCAAAAACCACTGACCTCTCCCAGTGTGGCATTTGCCAATATTCACAATGCTATCTAAGTTCAAAATTTGCCAAAAACCACCGACCTATCCAAGTGTGGCATTTACTAACATTCATAATTCTATCTAAGTGTGGTATTGGCTAACAGTCATATATCTATCTCAATGTGGCATCTGCTAACATTCACAATTCTATCCAAGTGTGGAATTTGCTAACATTCACAATTCTATATCACTTGTAAGATGTTTTAACCCACTAGGCTCTGCCCTGCGACATCCCTAAGTGCTGGTGGCACCAGAATCAGCAAAATGGCAGCAGAATTCCTATGCGTGCCAAAACCTATGAAAATTGCGCTTTGAAACCAGAAAAGATGGCTGCCAAATCTACTTTGCCTGTTGTCAGTGGTGGAAGGAGACCTCACTACTGAAACCTATCACTGGGCTGTCCAGCATGTAAAAATGGAGCACAGATGAAAAGCAGTGCTTGCTGAAATAAATCCAAAATCTGCTTTTAAATCTTTTATTGGTTGCTAAAAAATTCAGAATGCTGGTCCCAAACACCTGCATACATCCAATCTTCTTGCGGGGTGTCACATGCTATGGAATACAAGGAATTATTGTGCATTTGCAATATCCAGGAAAGTTGAATTGGTCACAAAAACATCCACAGCCAGTTTGCCTGCCTGGGAAAGCTGTCAAAATCTGGGCGCAGTACCAGCGGCCAGCTGTGACTGTTTCAAAAGACTGTTTTAAAACCGTAAAAGTGGTACCATTAAGATCTAATGTCTCAAATCTAAGTGACTTGTTATCAAGAGCAAACTAGGTTGTCACTATTTAAACTTCATGGTTTAGAGCCTAGAATCAGTGTTCTAGATGTTTGTTTTAAATTGTAAGTTTATTTTCAACAAAGACAAATTTAACAAATTTACTTTTAAGGTAAGCCTGATTTAGCCCAAACTACAAAGAAACTTCCCCCACTGGGAAAGACACCTCCCTTCTGCTTCCCACCAAAAGGCCATGAACTCACATTCAGGTGTTGATTAAGAGAGGAGGGGCACTGGAGCTGCTCTGGGAAGAGACAAAGGACCTTCCTTGACTGAAAGGATATGCAGATTGTAAGTGTCAACAGTGGCCTCTCCCAGAAGGAAGGGGGCAGATTGCTTCAGACCTGCCAGAAACTTTGGAGACGGGGACAGACGACCATTTGTGGATTCACATAGCACAGAAAGCACATTTTTTTAAAAGACTGATAAATGACTGTGCACATTTGTAAAAATTGTAAAATTACAGTATTGTTAATGTGATTTTTTGGTGCACATTTTAAAAGGACCCACAACTCGATGTTCTGAGAAGGCGTAGTGAGAATTCTGGTTTTATAGCAATTGTATTTATGTCAGAAGCATGAAACTTCATACGATTATGCCCAGATATCATACGCACATATGTACAACATTGTGGACAGTCCCAGACAAAAAGTGCGAAAATTTGCCAAATCCAGACCCAAGATCTCACAGCAACGAGGATTGGAAGAGGGTTTGCTCCACAAAATATGTGATCTATGTATGTTATTGGTATAAAGCTTGTACTCATGTAAAGATGTATTATATCAAAAATAGATTTTAGGTGCAAAAGGCAAAGGGGAGGAGGTTTTTCCTCATAAACCACTTCATCATGGTGACACACTGTTTTCTCCTCCAATCAAGGGAGAGTCAAGTCCCTAGCCAATAGAATACCTAGAGGTGCGCCAGGATAATTCAGCATACCCACTCCTTTATCAAACACATAAATAGAGACAGCTGAGGATCTTGAGACACACTGATCCACCCACCATCCCGATTTCAGCAAAGCACTTTGAAGGAGATGCATCCATACTCCTTGTTCAAGACAGAAACTTTGCAAGCAGAAAGGCTCAGAGCTTAGCTGATCCACTTTCAGCTGGGCCTTACTTCCAGAACCCATCCCTAAACTTAAAGGGGAAACCAAAAAGAAGCAGCCAGGCTGTGCTGTAGCTGCTTGACTGCCAAAGATTCATCTTCATAACCAGAAGGGCAGATTAAATCCCAGTCGTGCCGTTCCATGCTGTGCAGACCAGAGAGCCATTGCTGATCCTGTCCAGTCCTGCTGTGCTGTGTCCAGAGGGCCTTGTTGATCGCTGACCCATCCAGTCCGGTGTGCCCAGCAGTCTGTCCCAGAAAGTATCCCTGACCAGATCCCTGACGGTTCCATTCAAAACATTGGTAGTGAGTATCCATATTATAGTATTGTCACTAGCCTATGTACTATCTATAGTCATCCCTATCAAATCAAATCTACTTTTTATCCAGAACTGTATTGCTAGAAATCCTTTTTGTTCTGCCTGAACTCTCTCTATTATCCTATAGTCTTTCTCTAATAATATTGTTAAAATCATCTTTGCGCTGATGTATTTTATCTGAAGAAAGGCAAGCGTCTCGGCGGGCAAAAACCATCCGGTGACGTCCTGGCATGGTGGCTGTGCTGTCGTGTAGTTTGTATCTTCATAGTCTACCCCTAGTGTAAAGAAACCTTGTTTGTATTTTAAAAAGCGCATCCTTTTTTTACAATTTTGCCTCTTCCTGAAAAAAACAACCTCCACGAAAACGTTCATAACTTCTTCATATTGTATGCTAGAAATGAAATTTAAGTGTCTATTTGTAGCTAACATCCTAGGCTTTTCTAAATAACCAGCATCTCACACCTTATGGTTTTTCTGCAATCGTGCTACCACATGCAGAAAAGTTTGCTGCCAATTTTTCATTTGGCAAAAATCCAAAACGTGTAAAATAGCTTTTCATTGCACTGACCTCAAAATTAAGTTTTCAACTTACTTATTACTCTCAAATCATTACTAGTGTGTGTCTGAAACCAGATAAAGCAGCTACCACTAACAATTAGACCATTTCAGTGAATTAAATCCAGATTTAGCATTTTACCCATTCATTCAAAGCCAACTTTAAAACCATTTTTGACAAGTTTGCCAATCAATTCTGTTTTTCTCTGGTGTTTGCTGTGGGGAAATTGGGATTGATATATTGTTTGAATTCTGTATTCCTGATACCTGTTCTCTCTCCTTCCATCTCTTTATATTGCATATTGGGGGGATTGAGGGTGTACAGGGGGAAAGAGTAATCGCATTGGCATTTGATTTGAACATACTCAAAGTATTATTTCTGTGCTGAATTATTTTTCCCTTCATTATTCCTCCTTCTGATTAAAGAGATTTTGTAGTGTGACATCACCCCATTGGTGATCATTGTATACCCATTTAAATTGTGTGATAAATATTGTGCCATCCATGAATAAATATTTTAACTTTGCAAACCAGCCTGATTCCTGGTTCAGTGTGAGCAGGGGGGTTAAAAGAGAGGGGCGTGATATAAGTGGTATATCGTTCAGAATAAAAGAACTTATAACATAAATAATTAATTAAGGGTTTCAGCTGTGCATCACACGCTAGGCATTGACTTAGGTGAAGTGCCAGGTTGAAATCATTTACACAGTGTGGCATTTGCTAACATTCACAATGCTATCTAAGGTGGCATTTGCCAACAACCACCAATCTATCAAAGTGTGGAATTTGTAAACATTCACTATTCTAAGTGTGGCATTTGCCAACAACCACCGACCAATCCAAATGTGGCATTTGCCAACAACCACCTATCTATCCAAGTGTGGAATTTGTAAACATTCACAATTCTATCCAAGTGTGGCATTTGCCAACAACCACCAATCTATCCAAATGTGGCATTTGCTAACATTTGGCATTTGCCAATATTCACAATTCTATCTAAGTGTGGCATTTGCCAACAACCACCGACCGATCCAAGTGTGGCATTTGTCAATATTCACGATTCTCTCTAAGAGCAGCATTTGCCAACAACCACCAACCTATCCAAGTGTGGCATTTGCTACCATTCACAATTCCATCTCAGTGTGGCATTGGCTAACATTCACAATTCTCTCCCAGTGTTGCATTTGCTTACATTCACAATTTTATCTCAGTGTGGCATTTACTAACATTCACAATTCTATATCAGTGTGGCATATGCTAATATTCACCATTTTATCCAATTGTGACATTTGCTAATATTCACAATTCTATCTAAGTGTGGCATTTGCCAACAACCACTGACATCTCCCAGTGTGGCATTTGCCAATATTCACAATTCTATCTAAGTGCAGCATTTGCCAACAGTCACCAACCTATCCAAGTGTGGCATTTGCTAACAATCACAATTCTATCCAAGTGTGGCATTTGCCAACAACCAACGACCTATCCAGGTGTGGCATTTGCCAATATTCATAATTCTATCTAAGTATGGAATTTGCCAAAAACCACTGACCTATCCACGTGTGGCATTTGCCAATATTCACTATTCTATCTAAGTGCGCCATTTGCCAACAACCTCCGATCTATCCAAGTGTAGCATTTGCTAACATTCACAATTTTATCTAAGTGTGGCATTTACCAAAAACCACTGATCTATCCAAGTGTGGCATTTGCTAATATTTACATTTCTATCTTAGTGTGGCATTTGCCAACACCAACCTATCCAAGAGTGGAATTTCCTAACATTCACAATTCTATCCAAGTGTGGCATTTGCCAATATTCATAATTCTATCTAAATGTGGAATTTGCCAAAAACCACTGACCTATCCATGTGTGGCATTTGCCAATATTCACTTTTCTATCTAAGTGCGGCATTTGCCAACAACCTCCGATCTATCAAAGTGTAGCATCTGTCATTAATAAGTGCTAACTTAAAGCACAGGTTAGCTGGTGTCTCAGTAGATGCGACACCAGCCGGCACTCTCCGCATAATCGGAGTGCAAATAGACAGAGATCCCTCCCTAGTGTCCTTAACCATAAGCAGAACCTCTCGTGAATAAAAATGCCACATACTGTGGATCGAAAGCAGTACCAACAAAATTATAGGGATAAGTAGCCCACCTTTTCATGCTAGAGGACCAGAACCAGCGTTCAACGTACAAACATATGCCCTGGACCGCCACAGACTGGCCTGACACAGTTGCACGGGTGCGGTCACACCCATTGGGTCAGAAAGAGCCGGGAAAACTATATTTCTTCCTAGGAGATGTAGTGCGGAAGTGGGGTCTTCACTTCAGGCACAATCTAAATCACGTCACGTGCACACTAAATATGTAAAGGCTTCTGTCGAGCTTCTAACAAATTTAACAAAAACACACTTCCTACTCAAATTGCATCATAAAATGAATCACAATAATAAAACAACTAATGTGTCCTAAAATGAATGTTACAATATTACTGATAGGCAAAAAATGATTTCAAGCGAGCCAGATCGCGTAAAGTTAACGTGCAGTTAAAATGGAAAAATCGATAGATTAGGAGTGTGCAGAGAAAAAGAACAGAAATGAGAATGGACACAGGGAGGCTTAGAATAAGTTAAGAGGTGGAGATGTTATGACCGAAGGGGTCCAGTAGGAGTGTATGGATGAATGAGAGCTGCAAAGCAAGGATGGGCTAGGCCATGATAACACTTATGGACAATTGAGAGAAAATGGAAATTAAGCCGGGAGTCAAAAGGTAGAAGGGCTACTGGACTGGAGCGATTGGGTAATAGAAGTGCATGGAGGCAGAGAAAAGAGAAGGCGAATATCTGAATAGTAGACTGAGCAGAGAGGGGTGAGGTGGTACAAGTGAAGGCACATGAGAAAGAGTAGTGATTGAGATGAGAAAGGATAGTAGTGGTTAAAAGATGTTAAGTAGTGTGGAAGAGTAGAGATGGACGAATTTGTTGGATATTGTATACATGAAAGCAACATGTGCAATCTGTGGACAAAAGAGAAAAAACAGAGGGCTTCATTATGAGTTTGGTGGTCAGGAAATAAGGGTAGCTTTAGCAACGTACTTGCACCCTTTTCTGACCGGCAAACTAAGAATCTGCCGGTAGGGGCTTGGAACTCCTGGCAGGCCTGTTACTAATGGTGCTGGTGCTTCAGGTTTCCCATTCCCATATTGGACTCCATGGGAATTGGAAATAATCGTGATACGATATATGATATTTTGTTTATAACGCGCCTATACACAAGTGTTTCAAGGCGCAAACTATTCCACTGCCGCTCATGATATGCCGGTGTAACTGGTTTATCAGGTGTTGGAAACAATGTTATGGGGTCCGCGGTAGCCCACCTCCTACCAGCATGTTTTACGACCAACCCAGTAATGAGGCCTAGAGTGAGAAGTCAACAAGTACGACAAAATTGCAAGTGGAAGACGAGAATGGGGAGAGTAAAGACTGGGGGAGAAGGTGACAGAGAGGAAGCAGCAAAGTAAAGAACATTAGTTTTGGAGGGTTTGAGACATAAGAAGTGAGTGGACATCCAGGATTTTACGGCCAAAAGGCAGTCATAGATTGTAGATTGAAGGGAGTCAGAGAAGGATGTACAAGAGAAGAACATATGGATGTCATTCTCATAGAAATTAGATGATAGATTGAAAGACTCAATGAGTGAGAAAAGTGGAATGCTGTAGATAGAGAAGAGGAATGGGCCAAGCATCAACCTTGTGGAACACTATAGTGGAGAGAACAAGGAGAAGAGGTTTGGCTAGCCGAGAAAATGGATGAACCATCAGAGAGACAGCACTAGATGAAGTGTACAATGGTACCAGAGAAGCCATTGGAAGTGAGAGGGTGTAGGGTGATCATCAGTATCAAATGAAGCACGGTAGATGAAGCAGAATGTGCATAGATGACAATGATTATGCCAAGAGTAAAGAAGAGTGTTTGTAACCTAAAGAAGAGCAGTTCTGTAGAGTGACCAGACCAGAATCCTGATTGGGTCAGAGGCAGTAGAGAATGGAATGAGGATATTTGTATGAGTACACTGCTATTTCTAAGAATTTAGAAAGAAATGGAAACAAAGAGATGGGATGGAAATTAGATGGGGATGAAGGATTAGGGGATGGCTTTTTAAGAATTGGAATTACAACAGCATGTTTAAATAAAGTGTGCAAGGTTGAAGTAGACAGGGAGAGGCTGATAAGTATGGTTATGTATAGAATGATAAAGTGATGAATGGAGGGAATAGGATGAGAGGGAAGCAGGTGAAGAGGGCCAATAGGGGAAGCTGTGGGGTGGGCACAGGCAAGAATAGAGGCAGTATCAAAGACAGAGAGTGGAGAAAAAGGTCAGGAGTGATATGGATGATGAGGATACTGAGTCAGTTGCTGGCAAAGTGGGATGAAGAGAAGAAGAGGAACTCATAGAGAAGAGACTTTGGAAGTAAATACGCCAGCAAAGTCAGAGGCGACAAGACTACAGGTGATGGGTCATCAGGCGGAGAAAGCATGCAGTTTAGGACCTGGAAAATGTGGATGGGGGTGGTGGGAAAGAAAGTATTTTACTGAAATAAAATAATATTTTTTAGCAGCGAGCAAAGAGGAATTAAGTGTGAAGTGCTGATGAAGCAGTGAGGTGGAGAGGGTGAACGGAATCGAAGCTGAGAACTGATCCGGATAGAAAGTGAAGAAAAGTGCCAGAAGGGAGATTTTTGTGGAGCGAGGAGAGGAAACAGAAGAAAACAATCCTAGATCTCTGAGTGCCGGGCTGGGAGGATAGCTCTGAGGGGAACACACTTGTCTTGTTAGCAAGACAATGCGGAGCAGCACATGTTCCAATCCCAGTGCCATGCTTAGATTCTTGTCTCTGACACTGAGGACATTACAAAAGATCAAATAATTAATTAACTAATTAGATTCCAATGGAAAAATGGAGTAGAGGCGAGAAGGGGAGTGGAAAGAGGGAGTAAAGAGATAGAGAATGAAAGAGTGTGCTGCTGTGTGGTCTGTGTTCCCGTAGTACTGTGTCTCCATGCACTGTGAATTTTTCGCATTGGTACAGTAACACCAATCTAAAACGCTTATCTGATGGTTATAATATTTGAAATACCCAGAACTTACCTGCAACTTTGAATGTGCTTGCTAACATCTACATGGAGCTACTGTTGGTCCATGTGGAAAGACCTATTATGACAGCTGGATCAACATGGTTAAACAGACCTTCTGTGCCATTTCTACAATCGAATGCTAATGTTATTTATATAATAACGAATAACACTGTATGCTGACTACGACCAGCTGAACCCACTTTGCATAGAAACTGTTAGCGTTCAAACTTTGAGCTCTGTAAAACGCAAACTCATCGTAAGGACTCTTTAGCTTACCTTTGAAAATCACTTACTGGTCAATAGAGTTTCAATAATGTAACTCGATATTACAGAGTGACTACAGGCTTTTGAACATTTGAGCTCTGTAAATTACAATCTTTTTTGGGACATATCTTGACAAACTTGGGTAACTTTCTACAGCAGAGCGACTGTTGGTAGTAAACCCTTGAGCTCAGCATAACAACATCCTTTCTGAACATATCTGGACTTATTTGCATAATGTTCAATAGCAGAGGGACTGTGGGCAGTGAGCATTTGAGCTCTGCTAAATAATACCTCCTTGAATATATTTGGTAGTGTGTGTGCATTCTCCTGTTTGTGAAGAAACAATAGAGTTGTGTACAGATGCACTAGAGTTGTGCCACTTAGAAAGTTTAATCTGTCCCTAGCAATGCAGGGGACAAAACGATACAATCTCAGGTCCACTGATAAGACCCGACAAGGAGGTGGTACAGAATATTCAAAAGGAAAAATTAAGACCAAAATGGACTGTAATAAAATAACCTCTTTTTATCCACAGGCACTGAGATAAACATTTAGTCACGCTCTCACTGCTGGTCATATTCCATTGAATTCTTTAATGACAGTCAATGGACATGAGCAGGAAGATATCTGTGATATTTCTGGACCTGTTTTAAGTGACATAGAAAGGTGGGCTAGCCTTTCTCCAATGGACATATGTGTAAGTTTGGAAGACGAAATTCAGGAACTTGAAATACCTTCCACATCGCCTATAATGTTTGATTCACCTAATATGCATGCAAGAGATGGAAATTGTTGATTCTGTTAATTCATCTCACTTGAGTGAAGAAACGTATGCCCAAAGTTTCATTACTCCTCGAGATCAGCTCAAGAGTGGGAGAATTGCCGGTCCAGCTGCTCTGGACAAAAAAACAATATTGCAAAATGTAGCATAGTTGGTAGTCCACTCATTGCATTGAATCTGCTTTTACAGTCCTTTATTTGACTGTATCATGCCGTTGTTCTGGAGGTTAGATCAAATACAAACCCCTTAAATGAAATTAAAACACTTTTATTAAGAGGAAAAACCTCCCTAATCACTAATGGATTAACAGAAGAGACCAATAAGAAATAGTTACCTATAGCATCATGAGATATCCTGGAAGTTATTGTAATTGAACCCCTTTCCAAGTAAAAAAAGGTAGCACCTACTAACCGAGTAAATATAGGTAACAACCAAACTAATGGTGGAGATTAAAAAAACAAAGACCATTAATGGAAATATTAAACATAAAAACAGATGATCTAGAAAGTTCCTGAGAAACATAATGATTTCCCTTAGGGCAGTTACTGTTACTAATCAGTAACAAAATGTGCATCTGATGCCTGAGGTAATTATAATCAATGGAACTCAGACACATGTTGATCATCAATACAGTTATGAGAAGGGGAAAAAGAGTACAGACACCTGAGTCAGACAAAATACTAAGTCCATGTGTGGAAAAACAAGGGCTCAATATAGACTAGAAATAACCCCAGTAGGAATCAGGCACACAGAAAACAAGGGCTTAAAAGATGATTTTGTACAACCATGAGGAACGAAGAAGAATATTGTGTAAGTGAAGTAAGTGAAAATATGGGAGAGATAGGAGAAGGTACAGGCATGATCTCTAATGCAATTACTTATAGAAATGGGGAAGAAGAGGTGTACGATATTATGATATATGGCAGTACTATGGCAGTACTTCAATGGAGGCAGCCAGTAAAAGTGAATGCAGATGGGAACAGCACATTATTTAAACATTACATTATTTTCAGTGTAGAAATAATCTTTTCTCTAATATAAATGTGTCAACTTTCCAAGCATTGGTAAGATCAAAACAGATGTTTCCATAGTGAACTGAAATGACATGTGTTATTGCAACTAGTATTAAAACGGGCATTGTACAATCTGTCTTTATAGTTTAACTTATATATATATATATAATAATTACAAAAACTGATTTATTGGGATTGTTTATTGTGTTTATGTTGGTTACTCGAAATAAGGGGATAATAAAGAGATATCATAGTGTAACCGGCAGCAGTAAAACAATCTTTTTACCTCATGCGATAAAGTGAAAGTAAATGTTGGAGGACCAGATTACAAGCTAGAAAGCTGGTGGTACATGTGTGAGTGTGTTCAGCAGTGCAGGCTGGAAGCTGAACAGAACAGTTAGATATGGTAGGCTGGTGTCGTATAACAGTCATCAGCACAACATATGGTAATATATTGTTCCTGCTAAATGTGTAAAGTTCAGTAATGTATACTTACAGTCAACTCAACAACTAAAATACCACCCAAGTTATGAAATAGCCCTATGACAAAAATCCCAACAGAGGGTGATGCAGCAATCCAAATGAATGCTATAAGCAACAATGATAGTCAAAATGTGATTGATAATCAAGTTAAGGCGAATACGATGAAACATAAAATAAAGTATAATACAGTAAAGGAACCAACAGTTGGATCACAGAAGGAAAAACGCTCAATGGGGAAGCAGTCCTTCAAGTCGCTATCTATGGTTTTTGAATCGGTATTGAAAAATGAAGAAAAAGTGCATTTAAACAGGTCAAAAATTGTCTCTTTACTATCATTACCACCGGAAAATTGTTATGAACTGTCATGAGGCATTTTTTAAAACAGACTATGATTGTTACGAAAATACATCACCAGTCCCTCTGTTAGATGAAGTGACAAACAAATGCAAAGATATAACAGACAAGGTGAATATAAAATGCCTAGAAAGTAAATGAGGGGGGAGGCAAGTCACTATTCACTTGGAACCTACTGGATGTAAACGGCTTTCATCACTGTTCAAATTCTCTCTTGTTTAAAAATCGCTAAGAAAACAAATGTAATTTTCTCATGGAATACTAGAGGACACAAAAGTTTCCTGGATGATGAAATTAGTGTTCTCTTCGGTAAGAATTACTTTGTATGTTTGCATGAAACTTGGTTATGTGTCACTCCCATTATAGATGGTTTCTGGGTGTTTGATTACTATGCTAAAAAAGGAACATTACGCTGTCCTAAAGGAGGGATCCTCACTGCAGTTAGGAATGTTCCTGGACGTACAATAGTAAAACATAGGTGCAGAACGGATTCACTGTTACTCACTGTATTTTATGACAAATCTAATGAAAACAATGTCTCTGTCCTATTGATCAACATCTACTATAATCCAGCTAAAGAGGATGTTGATGTTTTGACAAATGAGATAGATATTGCATTGGTTAACTCTACTAGTGCTGCAGAAAAGCAACTAATAATCATGGTGGGGGACTTCAATAGCTATTGTCCTTGCATAGATCCTAATGACAAAAATCTAGATGAGCCGACAGACATGCCTGCCAGCTCAAAATACACGCTCCAGATGACCAGAGTGAGCTATGGGTGTATTTGGTCCACCTTCTTGATAAGGTGTGATTTTTGCCAATTGAACACACTATTTTGTCCCAAACCAGAGAGTACTTGGTTCGAAATGGGCTGTGAATCGACAATTGACTATATGTACATAGCAAACTGTGAAAGCCGGTCAGATAGCACAGCCAGTAGAGCGCTCGCTTTGACATCCGTGCAGAGCCTGCTGACGCAGGTTCGAATCCCGGCAGGGCCAAACTCAGCCTTTCTTCCTTCCGAGGTCGATAAATGAGCACCACACACTGTGGGAAATAAGCAGCGCTCAGATACCTGAGGGTTCGTAGCACTATATAAATGCACAAACAAACAAACAAACATAACCTCTTTTGAGGTAATAGAAACAAATAGAAGTGATCATGCTATGCTGCTAGCAACAATCCTAGTTTCTACTGGTAAGAGGGGTAATTCTCAAACTCAGTGTGTAAGTCTAGTTACATATCAAGCAGGGAAAAGGGTGTCACAATTTAGAAAGAACCATAAACAAGTTAACAAGGTAATTGAGGCCTGGTGGAACTCTATTGATATTAAGGAGAACAATTTGTGGTGCTCTCCTTTTGAGATGCACAATACTTTGGCAATGCTCAAACATAAGACTCATTTATTGGTGTGTTGGAAGAAACATAACTTTGTTAAAAGAAATTATTCAGTGGTTGATCATGAGATTAGTGTTAACAACACCTATTTAGATACAATGTCAGACAAGTAATTAAATCTACAGAAATCTGGCAACAGAAGAAGTTGGAAATGTGCTCTTCAAGATCTGGTTGCACAATCACAAGCTGCTGAAGTATATTAAGATCAACCAAAAACTCTTCCTGGATCTGTTGAAGTGTAATTCACAGTCAGTATGGAATACATTAAATTCGAAGGAGAACAGTCAGATTTGTAAACAGTCCTCAACTATGTCTGAGAATGACTGGTTATAATTGTATAGGAATATATTCTGGGATAACACTAACAATGGTATGAGCAGGAGAACAATCCTTTACAATTACAACAAGCACTTATGGAAACATATTCTAGATAAGGATTTTATAACACTGGTCATTAATAAACTAATAAACTCTAGGGCGTGTGGACCAGATGGGGTCATTAACAATCTTTTGAAATTAAACCCTGGTTTATGGTTCTCCTGTTGTTCTCCGATATAGTAAAGTCTGCTCTAATTCGTTCATCCTGGACGACGGCTATTGTAGTTCCAATTTTCAAAAAGGGTGACAGGAAGGAACCTTTGAGTTATCATCCAATATCTCCTAGGGATCCATTCTCAAAAATGTTTTCTAATATTCTCCTGAGGTTAATTGTATAACGAGGAACATCTTCAGTCATCTTCAGTCCCTTACAGATGGGCTGCAGAAAGTCATACAGCCCTATCTTCAATGGGATTACCTTATCATCAAGTTTAGCTCAGGCAGGAAGAGGACTGGGAGTACACTATGTGTGGTTGTTTCGGACCTATAAGCCCATTTGAGAATTGATGGGAAAAATTGGAACAACAGGGAATGGAACAGGATTTCTTAAATTTACTTCAGACACCCCACTCTGACAACAGTGTGAAAATAAGATTAAATATGGAGGGGGGTCTTTCTGGAAACATTCCAATAAACAAAGGAGTACTACAAGGGTATGTGGTAGCCCCTACATTGTTTAACCTTCATGTGTCATACTTATGGGAACGTAGTATAGAGTGTTCTTTGTACCCCTCAAGATGTGGTGGGCTACGAACTAGCTGTATTGCGTATGTGGATTCTCGCTTCTTCTTGATTTTACACCAGCTGGTCTTCCACATGCTTTGGGCGGACTAGCAAAGTACCTGGAGGAGAACAAACTACCAATAAATCTGCTTAAGTCAAAGATAATAGTTTTTTTTCAAACCAAAAGGTTAAAAAGAGCTATGTATGGAAAATAAACCAGACTAGAATTCAAGAAACAAAAATGTATCCATACATAGGAAAAAGAGACTAGACGAAAAAGTAAGAACATGTACTTCCATGATCAGAATCATTTATAGGCACTTTTGCATGTACTCTTTAGTCCCCTGCATTGAGTTTTATTTTATTTTAAGGTGACTCCAATGGTCCTGTATGGAATAGAGTTTACGTCTTTTAATGATAGGAAAACCCTAGACATTCTGGAGGGTCGAGTCCTAAAAGAAGCCCTACATATACCTAAATATGTGTCAATTAGTTTGATTAGACTGGAATTAGGACTCCAATCATGGTGGTCCATGTACATGTGCAGAAGTCTGTCACTATATCTCAAAAAAGGTGAACATGGGGACTCAGGCATATTCGCCACTTTGAAGCAAATGATGAACGGTGGAACAAATGATTTCATCAAAGGCTTTGAAAAGAGCTATTAGAACATTGTCATTGTTGGATATAGATGAAATTCCAACTCAGTTGGCTCTAAAAAGAGCAGTCAAAAGATGGGATAGAATTTGGGATATTGACGATTTGCAGAGACTGAAAAGATTGAAAATAAAGGGGACAATTTATATTCCTGGCAGAAAGTTAAAGCGTTATCTCAGAAAATGTCCATCTGCCGTGTTCCGGCAATGGTATATCAAATTTAGATTGAATTGCCTGGTCACACTTGACATATTAGGACCTCAATTGAATATAGCACATCAAATTAGATCCTGCATACTTTGCATAGAAAATTGCACTGAGACAGGTGTTCAGCTACTTATTGTTCGTACATGACTAACAAAATACAGAATGAAATATTTTAAATTAACTGAACTGAAAATGTTAATGGTGCATTTTTATGGAACAGACTTATATGTAAATTTAGCTCCAGTTATTTTTTTAAACAAATATTCGAACAAATATGTTATGACTCATGGAGAAGCTTTTTTAAGTGAAGTTTTGTAAATCAGTATAAATGTAGGTTATTGGCAATTTAGTGTTTTTCTTTATATTTATTGAATTCTTTGTTACAAATATTTAAGATGATGTTTTGTTTTTTATTCACTAAGGGGTGTGTGCATTTTTTTCTTGGTGTTCCCAATTTTAAGCATTTTTCATAACTTGATTTTAAACATTTGTTAATTATATACATTTGATTGAAAATGTTGTGTATGGTATTTATTTGTACCATAAATAAGATAAGAATGAAAGAAGGACATTATCATAGGAATACACCTGATAAGAGGAGACAGGAGAATTAGGAGGAAGAGAATAGAATATTATTTCAAGTGAGGACCCAACGATGTGAGAAGTAGGCATCAACAAAGGAGTGAGAGAGGAAGAGCTAAGAAGAGGCAGAAACGGTGTGCATACATGGGTACAGGTAAAATGGAGATTAAAGTCCCATAGCAGAAGAAAGGTTGAGGATGAAGGAAGGAGGGTAGTAAGGAGAGTTTCTAGATCATCATAGAAGGAAGAGGGTTGGTCCAGACGTTGATCAATATTAGGAAAGGATAAAGGATATGGTTTAGAGAAGGTTATGATATGATATTCAAAGGTGGGAAAGACTGAGAGATTGGTAGTAGTGGGATATTTGTGCCAAGGGGAATGACGATTATGGGAGATTATGGGAGAACTTAGTCTTGGAGGAGGAGAGCAGAGCAGGGTTAGAAGAGTTACAGGAGGTAAGCCTGGATCCTGTTAAGCACAGAAATGTAAGATTTAGATGGAAAAATGACTGAGAATAGAGTGTGCTTTTTTACAAACTGTGGTCTTAAACAAGGGTGCGTTTTAGCCCCAATCCTGTACAATTTCTACACGGCTGATTTAAACCAGGTATTTGGGAAAATTCGAAACCTCCTACCAAAATTAAATGTCATGCGGATACCACTCGTACACCGGAAATATTATAATTGTAGACCTTACACAAATTGCTCTACAACGCTCGATGAATGCTCTAGCTGTATATGCTGCAAATAACACTATGGATATAAATGTGGACAAATCAAAAAGCATGTCTTTCAGCAAACAGACAATGACGAAGTCTAAACATGTGTAGTATATAAATAACGCTCCTATGGAAAGGGTAACTGAGTATGTATACCTGGGTTTTCCCATACAAATAAACCTAGTTTGACATACTACTCTTAGAGGATCACTGTCAAAGCTTGGAGAAAATGGCTGACCAATAAGCAGTATATAGCACACTGTGGTGGACATAACATTGAGGGCCTGCTAGAAATCTACCACTCAAATATGATCTCGAGCATCCTATACGGTCTCGTAAATTCTAAAAGAAAAGCAAGTTTTCTGGCTGGAGAAACTTGAGGGAAAATGATTACGAACTGTCATAAATGTCCTAAATTCCGTACCAGTTGCGGCCTTGAGACTGGAGTTTGGCATAATCCCATGAATGACAACATGGAGGGTTCAAAGAACTCTCTTGTAAGCTAAATTACTGAAAACTAGCCAAAACACAAATTAGCTATTATTGCTGATGGGTGATGATACTACAGAAAAAACACCTTCTTAAATGAATTAAAAGATACAGCTGTTAGTTTCCTAGAAGCACAAGACCTGGAGTTAGATATCCTGAGTACATACCCAAATTATGAATTAAAAATGAAAAAGAAAGCAAGATGTTCTGGAAGTGCAGTGAACGTGGATAAACTCCCTGAAAAAAAAATAAGGTTTAAAGAATACTCATCACAAAGCTTCATATGGTATCGACCTCGTGATTACCTGATCAAACCAGGCACTATGGAACTAAAACATTTTGCATTACATCTGCGGTTGAATATACTACCAACTATGGATTATATTGGTGCTTGGCAAAACGTTCCAGTCGATGCACACCTCTGTAGGCTGTGCCATAAGAAAATTAAGACTAGTCGCAATTTCTTGACAAATTGTGTGTCAAAGAAAGAATGTTATAGAAAGGCCTATGTGAACTTTGTTTAGTGCACTAATTAAAAAAATAAATAATAATAATAAAATACACTGAGTATTCCAGATGCCAACAGATCTGACAGGGAGGGTGAAGGATGAAATAGGCGGGTAGATTAGATTTGAGAGGGATGGAGAGGGTAAGATTGGTGAGAAGGATGAGTGGAAATAGGAAAGGACATAGCGAAGTGCAACTGAAAGCAGGATAACATCAAGATGGGATATAGCAAAAACAGCAGACCGGGAGAAGGGTACAATGGGTCAACAACAAGAAAAGATAAAAGGCAAAAGAAAGAATTGATGTCAATTGGTACCCAGAGCTCAAACAGAGGTAAACAGGGATGAGTTATGGGTTCTATGTCAGTTCATCGACGGGTGCAATTTCAATGGGGTTTTTACGAGTTGGTTTTACTGAAAAAATTCATTGAAATTGATTTATTTTTTATATTTGGGCGGTTTCCCTCTCCCAGCGCACCATTTCCAATAGGTTTTTAACGATGACCCGAGTCCCCCCACCACTTACGTATACTTTCCCAACGCCCTATTTTTTTTTTTTGATGATATAGTTTATTTGTAAACTTTTTCATCATTTCCCAGATTTTGTTCGTATGTAAGCTTAGTGCTTTAAAATGCAATTATTGTTTACGTTGAGGGGAGAGTTCTTTGCATTCCATGACCAAGTGGAAAATAGTTTCAGCTATTTCTTTGTCTTTGCAGAACCGGCAGTAGTTGTTTACAGCATCAATCTGTCTTGTTATAGATAAGTATGAATTTGTGGGAAGAATGTTCAGACGTACTTTTAGAAACATTGTACGAACGGTTTGGTCTGGGAAGATTTGCAAGTAAGCTGGTGGTTCATGGATTTTTCTATTGTCTTTTGTGCACTGAAGATTCTGTTTGTAGGTATTCTTTTTTTGAATGGTCTTTATCCAGTCATTATGCAAGAGTTTTATTTTTGCATGTTGTGGGTGAAGCGTGAGGAATTCTTCTGATATATCTTCGTTTTCCATTTCAGTTCTCATTGAGGCTTTCCATTTTTGTAGTATTGTAGTGTTAAAGGTCTTTTCTTTTGCTCGTAGAATTTGGATAGCTGGTGTTTTTTCATCTGTAAGTATTTTGCGGTAAATGTCTAATCTTTTACATTGTACAAAGGAGTCGATTGACTGGGTTGCCAGTTCGTAGCGTATTCTTGGCATTGGGTATGTTTGTGGAAGCCGAAGGATTTTTCACCAAAATATTGATTCGTATTTCATCCAGTTAATTGTGTAGGCATTCAGCATTGCCTCTCTTCTGTATGTTAATATCGGTATGTACTTCTTCTGTAATAGGCGATGATGGGATTGAAAGAAAACTTGCCATATTTTCTATGAAGTATACATCCTTGTCTTGATAGGGTTTGCGCTGTTTGATCAATTTTGTCTATCCATTGGTCTTCTGATTTTGATTGATTTATTGGAATGCCAAGGTATTTAAAGGATGTCACAGTTTCAATTTTGGAGTCGTTAATGGTAAAAGTCGGTTGGTATGATTTTTTTGTGAATGGTTTCGTGAGAATCATTGTCTTGGTTTTCCCAGTGTTGATTGTTAATTCGTTAGTTTCCATGTATTGACTCACAGCTGTCAGAGAGGCTTGTAGTCCAGTTGGTGTTTTGTCTAGCAGAACAATTTTGTCTGCATATGCCATTGCCGGAACTGGTATCGAGTTGATTTTTGGAGGGTTGGTTTTGTTCGATGTTAGATGTTCTTCAATGTCAGCAGTGTACAGGTTGTAGAGTGTTGCTGCCAGAAGGCATCCTTGTTTTAGTCCATTTGCTGTTGGTATAGCAGAAGTTGTGGCTCCTTTTTTCGTTAATCTTACTTTTATGGATGTTTCTGAGTACAGTAGGATGATCAGTTCAAGGATATTCGGCGGGCAATTCCATGTTCTAAGTTTCGCCCATAGTTTTTCACGTGAGATTGCATCAAAGGCCATCTTTAGGTCAATGAATGCTGCGTATATTTTGGTGTTAGAATTGATGGCTTCATGTTTGATTAGTTGTGATAATATCAAATTGAGATTTGTTCCAACGTTGGCCGTGAATCCTGTTTGCCTAGTTGAGAATTTGTTGTTTTTTATAGCCCATGTGGTTAGTTGTTTTAAGAGTACTGCTGCAAATAGTTTCCCTAACGGATCGAGGAGGGCAATCGGAGGGAAATTTTGAGGATCTTCCCTTGGTCCTTGCTTGTGAATTGGTACAATTATTGCCGACCTCCAAGAGTTGGGTATTCGGTGAAGTGCGTTGATCAAAATTGTAATGTGGCACAAGAAGTTCACCCAGGCAGTTGGATCTTGTTTAATGACAGCATTGGATAGGCCATCAGGGCCCGGTGCTCTGGAGGTGTTCACATTTTTGATCAATTGCATGAAGTCTTTGAATTCCACATGTACTTTCCATGTTGGTTCTATTACAGACATTGTGGTCTGAGGGTCTGTTCTTTGTGATGCATAAATGTTCGCAAAATGGGTTATCCAAGTTTCTTGTGGTACATTAGCTGTAAGTTGGTGTTGTTTTTGATGGTTCCCATTGAGCAAGTTCCAGAGCTCTCTGGTATTGTGAGTCTTATGGAGTTTGAGTATGTTTCTGCGTCTGCTTGTTGGATGACGATTTTTTGGGATTTGATCCAATTGGAATGGTTATGATTCAAGAATTTAATCTGGTTCCTACTCTGTGCAGATGAGGTTTTCTTTAGCTGTCGTATTGTTCGGTTTAGACATTGTTTTCTTTCAGCAATTTCTTGATTGCATGTGTGACGGTGGTCTTTATGAAGACGGTTTTTGATGGTTTGTCGGAAAAGAAGTAATATCCATTCATAGTTGAGTTTTTCATGATCTGTCAAGTTGGCATCTTGAAATTATTTTTGCAGAGTGGCTAGAGTTGGTTGTGGAATCCTTAGTCTTGATATTGTACCATTTAGCTCGAGCACCAGTGATATTGCTGGTTCACTTACTTGGGTGAAAGGTTGAGAGTGAATAGTGAGTTGATTATGATCGCTTTTGTCGGTGGGTACCGTTTGTACTTTTGTGACTGATTGCTGTAGGCTCTCCGATAGAAATATATAATCGATAATTGGATGAGATGATCCTCTGGTCCATGTTGGGGTGTAGGGTGTAGAGGTAGTTGCATGGTTCAAGAGAGTCAGATTTCGTGTTGTGATTTCTTTAATCCATCTCCTTGCTTTTGGGGAGAGTTCTGAGAGGGTTAGCAGGCAGCCATTCTTGTTGTGCAGCTTGATGTTCAAGTCGCCGCAGATTATTATTTCCAGTATTTGATGTTTTGTTGTAGCTTTGTCAATTGACAGGAACACTCCATCTAGGAAAGCATCCGTTGTTATTGCTGCTGGGTTCCAATATAGGTTTAGGATTAAAAGTATTGAGTTATTTTTACTTTCTCCGTTTTGATCAATCTTTGTACAGGTCAGTGTAGTGAGTTGGGTCCAAGGATTTATGTTTTCAGAGGTCATTACTGTGCTGTAGGGGTTTATCTTGATTAAGGTGAGGAGTCCAGATGCAGGTCTTCCTTGTTTTTGCACATTAGCCGGATTGAGAAATGTGATAAAACCGTCACATGCTTGTGGGTCACTGAGCCAGGTTTCCTGAAGGCATATGATTTGGTATTGATCAAGTTCAGTAGATGGGTTCGTAAAAAGGTGTAGGTTCCCTCTAGTGTTCCAGTAACAGAGGGACCATGTGAACCCGAGCTTGATTAGTTGTTATGAATTGGACATTGTAGAGTCGTTTGTAAATGCAGTATCTGTGAACAAAGTTTCAGATTCATAGGTTCTTCTGATAGCTTGTTCGGCTCTGAGAGGTTGACATGTTCGTATTAAGTCTTCCATAGATACAGTGTCTGTGAAAGAGGTGTCGGAGTCGTAGTTTCTTCTACTTGGATCATTTCTGCGTGATTGACGTGTTTGTGGCGGGTTATCTAGGCATCTGTCAAGTCTGTTATGTTCGGGTAACTGATCTACCGTATCTGTTTTTGTTTGGTAGTAGTTCTTTTTCTCGCTCCTTGTGGTTTCTTTGTTCTTCGGTTTATTGGGTAGTCTTGTATATGTTGTAGCCCAACATGTGAAACCAAGTTTTTGTAATTGGGCTCGCATTGATAGAATGAGGTCTTGATTGTCACGATCAGGTATCTCTATAACAATTTTATCTAAATTTGAGTTGTCTTTGAAGGTTATGAGATCAATGTCTTTTGTTGTTAGTTTATTCAGGTGAGGTATTGCGCCAAAGAGACAAAGTAAATTGGTTCTATTTAAGATTACTGGTTCCAGTCTTTTGATTTCATTTTCAATGTGGATTTCACATATTTCATTCTGTCGTAGTGGATTGACAAATATTGGGAGGATTTGGTTATGCTCAGTAGAATCTTGCAGTGTTCTCGTAAGCTAGCCCGACGAGATTTGATCATAGGTTTCGTCTCTCGTTTCTTCTAGTGTCTCGTTTTCCATCGAAATGTCTGATATTTCTTCTAATGAGAGGTCTCTACTTTTGTCTTGATTTTTATTTGGCTGTTGTTCGTAAACTGAAGAGTATTCATCAATTATTATAAAGCCCACCTGGTTTATTGGTTGAAAGGAGTATGGGTTGTTTTCTAATGCTTGTTCTTCAAGAGTGGATAAATTGAGCAGTTCTTCATCAATGGATGATTGCGGTGGGATCAGTTGCGATACTTGAGAGTGTATCTGAATTGTGGGCTCTTGATCTCTCTGTGTACTCTCTGTGGTAGGTGGTAGTATTGTACGGGTTGTGGTTTTTTGCTTTGGTGGTTGTGGAGGTTGAGTATTCTGGTTCACGGTTCTTAGAAATGCTCGCAATCCCATTTGTTGTTTTTTGGTATTTTTCTGCTGTGTGGGTTTTGACTCATTTATTGTTTTTTCCTTTGCGAAGATGTGGTAGGCTTCTGTTAGTTTCTTAGTTGTTTTATTTAAGTTGGTTGCCTCTGGCTTTTGAGTGGTGGTAGTTTTGTCTGGTTCATTTGGTGCCTGTTGTTTGACTGAGGCACTTGTTTCCGTTGGATATTGTGCTGGGTTTGGATGAAGGAGGCTTGTGGTTCCTTGGTTGTTTGGTATGTTCGAGTGTTTCTGGTGATGTACTTTAAGCATCTGTAGTAATTCTGCTGTGAGCTTTGTTTTTTCTTGCCGGTCTTCTCTCGCTATTTCAGCCAGTCTTTGTTGCCATCGATGTGTTTTGTCTGATTCAACTGACCGTGTTCCAAGTGTTCCATGTGAATCTGTTTTGAATGAATTAAAGCTAGGAGAGTTGCTTGATCCTTCATAGTGTCTTTCATATCTTCGTGTAATTTCAAGAAATGGATCATTGCTTGGGAGAGTGCTGCGATCAGCAAATTTTGCAGATCTAACATTGTTGTAGGAATCCTCATGTTTATGTTTTCTTCAGAAGGATCATGATTTTGCGTGCGCTGACATTCTTTTGTTGGGGATTGCTTGATTTTGAGTTCCTAGTTATGAGATCTGGGGTGTAATAAGAGTCATCTGAGTCATAGTTGAAGCGTGTATGAGTTGTTTTTCCTTCAGCGAGATCAGATTGCAGTTCTTTTTTCACCCGGTTTGTTTTGAGTGCCGTGCAAGATGCACAGTGTCAATGTTAATTGAATTTGATTTGGTTCTGTTATGTTTCCAAATATTTCTTTTCTTTTTTCTATGGTTGTCATTATTGACTCAATTTCTGTAATGTCCATTGATAATCTTGCCACTTTGGTTCTTGGTTTAGGGATTGTAGAGTCCACTGAAAGTGTGGATTTGATAGAGTTGTGGGTATGAAGCCACGCGAGTCTTGCAAGTCTTGCTTTTTCTTTCTTCGTCTGTTGAGATGTTATCGGTGCTGAGTGTTGGGTATTTGTGTCTTCTCAGAGTTCAGTTGACTGGTGTTGTGCAGTGTCTTTACCAACAGGGTGATTGGGGATATCTTTTACTTTTTGTTTGGTGCTCATTTCGTATGATGTGACACTAGTTTCAGAAGTTTGGCCGTTTGTTGCACTTGCTTGGATTTGTTCAGATGCCGTTTTTGTATGCTCTTCAATGTTGGTTGGAAGATTTGGAGTATGTTCATGTGTCTTGTTATGAAGGGAATTGTGATTTGTAGGTCGCTCTTTTCTGCTAATGCTGACAGAAGGATCGTTTTCAGGCCTTTCAGATTGGGGTCGCGAAGTGCACGAGGGTGCAGCGGGTAAAGTGTCTTGTTGAAATTCAGAGCAGGAATCGTGAACTTGTGCTTTGATTTCCAGAGGTAGCAGCTCTGTTGAGTTGAGTTGTTGGGTGTCTACAGTAATTTGTGTCTCAGACGGAGGTTGGGGAATTTCCTGGATAAAGTTGTCCTTTTCTGCATCAATTTCTGTGATGAACTGAGATTCTTGTGTGGGTTGCGGGTTTAATAGCAGAGGTTTTTGGTTTCCTTTAAGGGTTGCTGCTTTGTTAAAAGATTGTTCCATTGTTAGCTGTAATAGATCTTGCTCCGTAGTGCTAGCTATTGCTAGATTGGTTGTTGGATGGATGTTGCTTGGTGGGTCGAGTTGTCGTCATCATCGTTGGGTCACTATGTATTCAATTGGGATCCAAGGAAATTGTCCTTTCGATCTCCCAAAAGTTTTTGCAGATAGGGTTTTATTGATGTAGAATTCAAGTTCAGGGGGGTGAGCCCTTTCAGTCCTCTGAGCAATGGTAGGATCAGAGTGTGTTGGGATCCAAGGATGTGATTCCTTTCGGTCTCCCAGCAGTAGTTGAGGGTAGTATTTAGATGGTGTCGCGTTCAGGATCCAAGGGACGAACCCTTTCGGTCCCCTGGACAGCGGCAGGAACCAAGGCTGTGTTCCTTTCGGTCTCGTAGTAGTAATTGAAGGTATAGTATAGATGTTGTGGTATTCAGGATCCAAGGGACGAACCGTTTCGGTCTCCTGGCCGGTTTTGGCGTGTAGATAACGGTTTTCGTTATTTCAGCTCGGTAAGATGAAGCTTTAGGATCTTCTACTGGTTTCGCTTTTATATTAGGGATGGTCAGTGGTGCAGGATCCAAGGGGTAAACTCTTTCGGTCTTCTGTTTGTATTTCGCACTGACCGCCGCTTTCTTCAATTTGAAAGTATAATGTTAGAGATGGCTTTTGTTTCGGGGTAGATGTCAACAGGGGACAGATGTTGGAAGTTCAATGTTTTCTGGGCACAATGGGAGACTGGGCCAGTGAGTTCTTTAGGAGCCGACGTCTTTCATTGATTCTTTCCTGTTATTCCAAAATGTTTGTCAGTCTAGGAGAAGAGGCCAATCCCAATCCGTGGAGGTGAGGTGGCCACGCGAGCTCGCTGTCCGCCAGGCGCCCGCTCAGCAGGAAGGCAGACGCGGGAATACAGCGGGAATACAGCAAGGCTGCGGACGTCGGAGATCGACAGGCAGAGATGTTGAGGCAGGGCAGCACAGCGGCGAACAAACGTTGCAAGGCGCCGAGGCAGTAGTCACCGAGGATCAGCAGTCAAGAGCGGTGAGCCAAAGCAGTGCAAGCGCGGGCCCGCCGACCGCTCTGTAGTCGAGCAGGAGGCAGTCGGAGGCTGGAAAACAGCAAAGCTGTGGGCGTAGGAGATAGGCAGGTGGAGTTTGCTGAGGTAGAGCGGTACAAGCGCGGGCCCCCCGTCCGCTCTGCAGTCGATCAGGTGGCAGTCGGACACTGGAGAACAGCGAAGCCGCGGGCGCCGGAGACGAGCAGGTAAGACCGCGGGGGTCTGTGGAGTCTGTGGGTCTGTGGAGCAGTGCAGAGAGGGGGAGAGTGGAATCCAAGGGGCCCGCAGGGAGCACAAACAGTGGGGAGGGTAGAGGGAGCGGTCTCTGCTGAAATTGGAGCAGAAAGTAACCTGTGGAGGGTTGAAAGCCGAAAAAGAAGGGTGAAAGGAGAGGGTCCGGGTCCGGGTGGAATAGCGTAGAGGAAGGGTGGAAGGAAGGAAGGAAGGGGGAACGAGGAGTTGAACTAAACAGATGGGAAGGTGGGAAAGCACGGGAGCACGAGAGAGGAGGGAAGAAAGGGCGGGGAGAGAATGGCAGAAAGGAGAATAGGAATGAGAGGGGGGGATGAGGAGGGGAATATCGCCCCCGAGGGGGGGGTGTGTCTCACCGGGAAGGCAGTCAAGGCGTTGCATTCAGCAGTAAAAGGCAGTCAATCTGCACAGGTTTTCCAGCGAGCCCGGAGGCAGGGTTTGGCAGGCGCCACGGAGCCTGCAGAGCCTAAAGACCAAAAGACTCTGCATCAGACTCCGCGGCCACTCCGCGGCTTTCTGGGTGTTTTGAAGGAAGCACCAGTTGAAACAAAAAGAGGACTAGAAGCAGATCACAGTTCCTCACAGGTACAGGAGCAAACGCTGTAGAGTCTTCTCACAACTGCAACCAAAAGACTCTGCAGCAGACTCCGCCCACGCCCTCTATATATTTCGGTAAAACATCGAAATGCACCCGTCGATGAAAGAGAGTTATACCGAGTTATGACCATTAAATGGACGGCCGGGGCCAGTTCTGGCTTTAAGGGAAGTGCAATGCAGGCATGGCCGCGTTGTTGCTGCAGTGGCCGTGTCCCCTCCTAGAATTAAAGTATGAAGTTCAGGTTCGCTAGCAGGGGAGGGGCAGGCAAGGGGAGACCATACCTGTCTTTTAGGGCACCTCGGATGGCAACCCGACCAGAATGAACGAGGCAGACAGAGCATGATGGAGTCCAGGAGCTTCAGTCCATGGCGGCGTGAGGCATGTGACCAATCCAGTGACAAGCCACATTGTTACTGCAGTGCTCCCTCCTGGAATGGCAGCAAAGAGCTCAGGTACGGGAGCTGGGGAGGGCCAGGTGTGGCGATACCGCAAAGGGTCTTGAAGGGCACCTTGGCTGGCAACCCGACCAGAGTGGAGCCATGTGAAGGCACACATTCAAAAGTCGCAAGTAATCTTTACGAGTTCTGCCCAGTGTTAAATTAAAAATAGAGCAAAAATTGTGCTTATTGTTTCATTTCAGAAGTGCTCCTCGCCATCCTCTGACAATGTTTGTTAAAGTTTGGCCAATATGCATCAGTCTAAAGTTTGACTTTCTTTGTTCCACATTAAAGTTCCCTGAATAATGACATTTAAAATAGATGGATGAACCATGAAGCAATATGACAGAACCCTTCCTTCAAGGATTATTTTGCTTGTTAACCTTCAACTTAATTTAAAATTCATCCTTGATCCTCTTAAAGTATTTGTGTAGCGAATAAGATGTTAAAACAGTAATGATGGGGGCGCCATGTGCCGTGCCTCAAGAGGCCGCGGCTTGACACATTTGAATATGTATAATGTATTTTGCCAGTCTCCTGTCTGCCTGTGTCTTATTCCTAGGCTATGTTGGGTATTAACATGTGCCCATTTCAAAAGCCAAGAAAAATGTGTGTTTTATTAAGATTTGACTATTTCAGATTGCTGTGCCACCTGAAGCAGAACCACGGGTTTAACTCAAATAAAGAGCTGTGACTATGCATGTAAAGTGCAGCTTGCATTAAAATAAAAGACTGTTGGCTGTTGAAAATTAGGACAAATACATTGCTGTATTGAAATAAACATGCAAACTAAGAGATTGCTGAAAAGGTTGGAATAAACTAAGATGTCAATAAAACAAAAAATAAAAAATAAACATACAAACCCAGCACCCATAATGTAAGAGGCTTACACATGAATAAGCGTGAGAACATCCATAAGAACACATTGCATACTTTTTGACCTACAACATAACAGCTGATTCGTACATTCTTTTGTGCTGGCACACCTTCATGCTTGCCTGGAAACAAAGTTGTCTTGACTGAAAGAGCACCTCCTGAATTCTGAGGGAATGTGCACGAAATAGTTCAATAGAGAATCCCTAGTTACAAATGGGATGCACATTAAAACGCATGCGATAGAAAAGCATCTCAGTGCACCTGTTTGGCGCAGGCAACGAGGGAGGCGTACTGCTTACAAGGGTCATTTCCGAACGCTCTCTGAATGATATTTTTAGAGGGCTAGCAGCAATATGAACGCAAGTAGTCCTTCTCGCCTTCCTATCCCTCAAACAGGAACAGAAGTGTCATACTGTTTTCTTACACGTCACCTGTGCTTGATGCAGTGTAGCACACCCTTAGGTCCTGCATTTTTCAACGGGATTGCGCTATTGTAAAAGGCTTTTGTAAATCAGGACTTTTATGTTTTGGGTGTGCAACTTGCACTTTCCGAATACATGTTTTTATTATTAATTAGACAGTTTAAATCTTGTATATACAGGAGTGCCACGCCACTCCTAAAAACGTGGGAATGCCTTTAATCAAATTGATCCAATGGCATGTAATGCATGCCTCGCTTTAAAACCTGTAAACATGCTTAATAATAGAAAGCATTGCATCAGTCTACAGCAAAACTAAACATTATCAGCATTTCCACTGCTGTGTTCTGCATAGCACTGTTTGTTGATTTCTTGGCGTTCCTGAAGAGCGTGAGACAGAGTACCATTGACCATTGTGCATACTCCACTCTTGTCCGGACCATAGACTCTTCACAGCATGCATGACAAGACAGATCTTCTCCCTGATTGAGGCATGGCAGGTGATCCCCACTTGGAGTTGTTGTTGTTGATCACCCCTTAACTATCTGGCCAGAGGTGTTTAACCCATGCACAGGGAATAAAATACCACTCTTTCGGTGTAGGTACTGGAGCACCTTGCCGTGTCAGTCAACCGTCGTATGCTGGTGGACTGACTGACGTTCTGCCCGAAGATATGGGCTACTTGAATGGGACCTAGCAGGTGGGAGGGCCCAGCAAGGCTTAGGCAAACTCTCGGAATCATTTGATTTGTAACGTGACCCGTTGCGGTGGCCATAACCATGTATCCCCAGATGTTTGGGGGTGACATGGCCTTTTTCTTGTGCAAGTGCTTCTTCCACTCATCCAGAGCACCTCCTTAATGCCACCATCTCGAACGAAAGTACAATCCCAATAAATCAGAGTACCCTGGAACTCCTGCATTGGTATGTTTGCATAACATGCCCAACAACTGATGCTATTTATGGAAAATACATATGGTCTATCTGAACCTCAAAAACCCACAGTGGACTCTGAGTGCTTGAAGGTTTACTATTGATATTGAACTTTGCTTGACAGATCCGCAGGTGAAGTAACGCACAAGTGGCACCAATTCAACATCTCATTGGCCTCTGATTCCAACCACAGTAGCCATGATTCTTAATCCTTCTCTTGGGTGTACTTGAGTCCATACTTACTAAGATCTTGTCTCCTCTTTTATGAAACATCTTAGAAGACCCCTCAATATTTCTTCTTGTGATTGTCCCCTTGGAAATAATGTCAGTTTCTTAACAGTCCGATGCAGAGGCAGCCCCATCGTCTGAACACCATGTGCCCTCATCCCCCTTGTATGCCCAAATTTACTGGCAGGCATTTCCACTCTACACATGCTTATTTAGGTAACTCCCCATCGTGTTCAGCAGCAGTTCTCAATTTGCATTATTCCAAAGTTTTTGCCTTTTCCTCTTCAAACACAGCCACACCCTTGTTTTCCATCGCCTTATTACACTGCTTTTCTACTAGAGCGTATTAACATGCACTTGCTCGGCTCCTTTTGATCATGTACTTTGGTCACACTGACAACTTTAAAATCATCATATATGGGGAAGAACAGTTTGAGTACAAATGAACAGAGGAAAGGAAGCTGCCTGTTTATGCGTTTTAGTGTGTATAGATGGAGGAATTTACCAGGATTCCTATGGAATCTGCACATTTTCAGAGAGTGGTGAAATCTGGCAGATTTCATAGAAATATAATGAATTTACACCTACATCACAATCAGAAACTGGCCTAAATGCAGTTGTTTTTGACCAGTGAAGCATATAGTGGAAGCTTAAACATTAATTTAATGTTGTGACCTTGCTTGACCTCTCAAAAAGATGAACATTACTGTGAGTGTTAAATCATATGTGCATTATAGTGCAAATATTTTAAGCATGGTTTATCAACATGATTTAACACTCTGTGGACTCTAACAAATAAACACCTCAGTGTGTCGATTCCACCACTAGATCCGATCAGAAACCACTACCCTGAATTACATTATTGTATCATTAATAAGCGTACCTATCACTCTAACACAATGCTCCCATCCCCATGCCCAGGTGAAGATACCACGGGTGGAATCCAAATGCCCAAAATGCAGGGATAGCCAGTAATCAGACATAGATCACAAATGGAATGTTAAATCAGGACCCACATCCAGGTTTAAACTAGATAGCAGCACAGCCATGGCCACAGAGAGGACTTCTAGTGCATCCTTAGCTGTCTGGTAAGGAATTGCATTAGGCAACATGTGTTTACAACTTCGTCAGGAAGTCAACTCATCACGATTCAATGGCTTATGGCTGCCAGAGCCTAGGTATGAAGACTTTGTATGATGTAGGTGTAGTAAAAATCACAGAGGTACAAAGGAGTAAAAAGTCTAGAGAGGAGGCTGACCAGAAATAAAACCTCCGGCTAGAAGGAGACACGTGTCTTCCCCTGGGGATACCACATGGCTGTAGAAGGCCATGGTTTTTAACCCCCTTCCCCCAAATGTCACATGCACAGTTTGGCTACATAGTTACTTTTAGACAAGCTAGAGGCTGCTCTAAAATGGTGCAGTATTTCTGATGGGCCCAAGGGCTCCATAATAACAAATCATCATAGCCCACATCCGGCAGAGTTTGGGCTGTGAACAAATTCATCAGAAATGCTCCTATACTTATGATTCTTCTCACACACAGTCTGCTGATAGTGCTCTGCAGACGCCAGCACAGTATGGATTTTACAACCAGTTGGTAACCTTTGCTCTATGCCGTAGAACACACACTAGCATTAAGAGGAGGTTCAGTCCACATTATCATGCTTATAAGGGGAGAGAAACAGATCATGCCAAGCCAAGAAGAGGCAGAAACAACTCACAGTGTAACAGATCTGGGGCCAGATTACAGAAGCTTTGCACCGGTACAAGGGCAAAGTTCTACGGTATTAGCACTAGGCCAAAGTGTGCCCTATTTTTAAAAATACTAGGACATATTAGAAAACTATTGCACCATGACAATTGCACCTGTGCATTGTATAAGCACCTGGGAAAAAATGCCCTAGTGCAAGAAAGATACATTTTGGATGCGTTTTTTCACCAGGGCAAAGTTTGCCCTAGTGCTAATACCAATTTGTATTAGCACTAGGGCAAACGTTGCCCTGTTGCAATAATGCCGTGAAAATCGATTTTTCCCCTGATGCCTACACCCTGCCAAATTGCACTTGTCATGGTGCAAACGTTTTCTAATATGTCGCAGTGTTTTAAAAAATCAGGCAAACTTTGCCCTAGTGCTAATACCATGCATCTTTGCACTTTCACCGGTGCAAAGTTTCTGTAATCTGGCCCCGAGATGTCACATTTCGTTTTCTCCTCGCTGGCAGATCCAAGCAATGATGATCATCCAGGGCAAGCATGCAACACATCTATTTGGAAACCACTGATACTGAGGAGGAGAGCAACTATGTGTACAGACTTGTTACTATATTTAAAGCAACATATTAGAATGTGTGTACATGTCATAAATCATTGTGTTATTGTCATAGGAAGTGAAGGCTAAACAATTTACAAAATACATCAATTTTCTAGAAACACAGTAATCAATTATTTACAAATGTTCCAATGAGAAAATAAAATGAATAGTGGACATGAAATACTTTTGACAAAAATGCAACGTGAATCAAACAATGATATATACCAACACTAGGTGACAAACATAGCCTTTGACATGATTATAAATTTCAATGACAAATAGAAATAAAAAAAGCAATTGCTACTTTCTATTTTAAAATATGATTTCCTCAATCCCAGCAATAGTCTATGATTCATAAATCAAATAAAACTAAGCATACTTACAATACAATCAATAAGAAATAGTGGAAAGAGAAATACCAGTTGAGATTTCCTATGGGTAACCACCATACACAAAATGCATTTTCAATAGTTTTTCTGACATTTTCATGAACATTTCTCAAAGTAACAAAGAAAAAACTCTGAAATGTAGAATTATCATGAAAATTGCAAAACAATGAAAATCATAGAACACCATACAAACTGGAACACTTATATTGTGATAGTTGGTGAATAGTGTACAGCTTTTTCTAAAATGTTCTTCAGGTACCCTCAAGACATTCTCTGGAGAACTTGACACAAATCCATCCTTTTGCAAAGACCGTCATGGGGTAAAAATACCACAGAAGGTCACAAGTCAACTTTCAAACACAATACCAAAGTTCTGAATTTTATAAACAGACTACCTTTTTTTCGCCTGTTCTCATGTTAGCTGTCCATGTTCATGCAATGGCTCGGTTTCCTATTGAATGACATAAGAGTGTGAAAAATGTTCACTTTCAACTTCCAATTCAACTCATACACCCCACTGATAGTTGTAGCAAATTAGCATCTGCTCCATTTGACTGACACTGTTGACCAAGCACTTTTTTTGTTTCATGCTCTCAGATTTCTAAAATGGTGATTCCAAAATGGTATTATGCAAAATTTAAGAATTATTAAATTAACTGTTCATTTCCAAGAAAGTGCTCTGTGAGATAATGTAAATATGGTTTCCATAAGCTACACCGTGTAGTAAATCTCTTTCAATTAACACATTAGGGTAATTTTAAACAACCTGATGTGGCATAGCAACGCTTGTTATTGCATGCTGTACAGCTGTAGGAGACTTTGGTAAGGTGCTGCAGGTGGAATGGGAGAGGGGAGTGGAAACACATTCCTGTCTTGTACTTCCCATTCCGCCTTTAAAAGCTCTCTGTTCTACAGCAATGTGAGGATTTCTGGAGGGTTTCAACGCATGCAACCTTCTGAATTTTATAAACAGCATCCATGTTGGCTGTATGTCCTCCCTATTCACACAAAACATTCTTGTGGGAACATTAAAGAAATGGCTAAAGAATAGGAGATACGATTGGGGGATCTTTAGGTAACTTCCCATGCATTACCATCACGTTTCTATCCACTGATTTTTCTTCAGTGCATTTTCCCGTGTTCCTGAGAGATATTCTTGCGGAAACACAGACACATGTGTGTCATTTGGAACATTTGTCAAAAAGCCATCAATACAATGGAGCATCACAAGAGAGCACAGGAACTCTAATAGTATAATATCACTTTTTTTAAGAAGTCCAAAAAGAAACAACTTTCTCATAGCCTTTTGTTCTCTATATTCAAAATGTCCTCTCCAAACGTAATTTATTTAGTGAGGAACAGGTTGTAGTAGACAGAACACCAGAATAACACCTTCAACTATGTTTTCCTGTTGTGCAGGAAAATTGTGAATAATATCTCTCCACTGTGAACAATTAATCAATCCAGAGTAAACTAAAATGTGGCACATAATTTTTCCGTTGATAGCTAGCCCATTACAAAGGTTGTATCAATTGATGTCATTCCCTTTATAATTCAGACATTGAGAATATGGCTCTCTTTGTTAAGGGTCTGGTGCAGAGATACACTTATAACCTACAGATCAAATGTAGAAAGATTTTGAAAGTCTGACTTGAACTGTGGTATCTGTCTGTAAGCTGTATGAGTGCTGATGGAAAGTGATTTCATTAAGTCACATGTAATGGAATGCTGATTGGAGACTGTGAGTGTTCTCTGAATGTCAGTTTTGATAATCTGTAATTTCAAATAGGAAATGTACCAACTGAGCAAATTAATGACACCCATAATGTTTTTAGGGAAAGTAATAAAAGAAAACATTCATGTAATATATAATTTATTGTGACTTAGTTTACAATGAAACTTTACACATAAAATATTACCTAAATGGGAACAATATTATAATGAGAAAACCATCAGTAATTAACAAACATTGCATAAGAAATTACCACAAAAAAACAATACATTAAATTCTCTAAATATACATTTCCTAAAAACCATATAAAACAGCTTCATTTTAGGTTCACATTTACAATAATTCAGGGACCAGATCTAACCACATCCTACCATGTATTCTCCATTAAAAATTTCAGATGGAATATCAATCTAATTTTAGTGTTGTTACAATTCCTGTATAAATATGGGCTTGTGTTAGCCAACAGCCCCTCATGGGTTTCAGCGATGGCTATACATCAACTCCTCTTTGTATCCTCCTATATGGTTATATTAAGTCTTGTTTCCACCTTCAGCCAAACGTTGTACAGTGCCATCATAAGTCTTATACTGTTGGAGTTAATACAGTGATGCCAAAATAACTCCTCTTTAATGTAACCTTGGTTATGCACAAGCTGACCCAAGCCAAGGTTTATGGTACTTGACATTTTGTGACATTCAGTCAATACATGTATGGCCGTTTCTAGCTGATTCATTCCTTTGCATAACCGACAAAGCCGTAATTCTGGGGGGATCATGTCTCTTCTGCCTGTTATCATTAGAGTAGGTAGTTGTTCTAGCATTAGAAGTAATATGAATCGTCTAAGTCTCCTGTCCGGGCATAAATTGAGATAGCTCTGCAGATTTTTATAGTTATACAATCTATACTTGACAAACTGATAGCTTTTCAGCTTCTGGAGATGAGCGTAATTCTCCAGTCAGTCCCAGAGCTCTATGCGTTTACCCAGAGCCCTTTGCATGTCTACAGTTACATTGCCCTCCCTTATTTGCCACCCAATGGTCGTCAGGAATTTAGACATTTGCTCCTCCAAAGGGCACAGGGATTTATCCTTCAAGATCTCTAGGTAAACTGCCTTAAGTAGCCCATTTTTAGTCTCATCCCTCATTCTCAAATAGAGTAGGGCTCGCTTTTTTAGTACTATCGCTTTCAATGAGGTCAGCCCCAATTCCAGTCTTAATATTGCCATAGGGATTCCCGATGGAAGGCCCAAAATAGCGCGCCAAAATTTCCCCTCAATCACCTGTAGCCATTTCAGGTCAGAGTTGAGGAGGGCTTCAAGACCATAGGTGATCATAGGGGATAATACCTGCATGTACAGTTGTCTCGTGCCCCATATAGTGAACCCCCCCTGATTTAGTGTGAATCTATAGAATAGTGCAGTCAATTGGGAGGCCTTTACAATGCGTGACTGCTTGCAGAGTTCATAATCGCCAATACTCTCAAATTCTATACCTAAATAGCGGTAATGAGGAGAATAGGCAATGGTATCTGCACCAACTCTGAGCTGTACACGAGTGGTATTCTTGTTGGTAAATCTCATTGCCTTTGTTTTTTCCAGATTAATTTTGAGGCCATTCCTCTCGGTGTAGTCCCACAGAGCGGTGGCCGACCTTCGAAGCCCACTAACAGTGTGGTCGAGTATAACCAGGTCGTCCGCATAAGCCAGAACAGGGCAGATGGAGTCTCCTAGTTTCGGTGGGCAATTTGTCGCAGCCCTAATGGCCTCCGGGATGTCATATAAGTACATATTATAGATCAGCGGGGCCGTGACACAACCATGTTTGACTCCCCTATTTTGTAGCACACTTCTAGTGGTGTGTCCTTCCTGATCTAATTTTACTTTAGCAGATGTGTTCTGATGGAGTAGTCTAAGATAATAGGTCAGGCCCTCCGGGCAACCCATTTCTTTTAACTTCCGCCAGAGAGCCTCTCTGGGAATGGAGTCAAATGCCGCCGAAAAGTCTATATAAAGGGCATATAGTGGTGGTTGCCCTCCTGATCTGGCTCGTGTTCTTAAAAGATCCAGAGCCATAATGTTGTGTGCCGTAGAATACCCCTGCCTAAAGCCACTCTGGAATTTGCAGAGTATATCAGATTGCTCTACCCAGTGCTGCAGCTCCTTTAAGAGGGGAGAGGCAAATATTTTGCCTGTGACATTCAGCATTGAGAGCAGTCTATAATTGCTAGGATCCGCTCGATCACCCTTTTTGAAGACTGGTATGAGCACCGCTGTTTGCCAGGATCGGGGTATTCTCCCTTCTTTAAGGATCTTTTTGAACATTATAGCTAACAGGGATGCCCAGAATTCAGGATGCGCCTTCATCACAATATTTGCTAGGCCATTTGGGCCCGGGGCTCGGGAGGATTTTAAGTCTGAGATTGTGTTCAGCACTTTTTGATATGTCACATTAAATGGAGGGTTTAACAGCCTATTAATCAGTGTATGCGGTTCCTCTGTATCTGTCTTGGAATTCCTATTTTCAAGGAAAGCTATCCATGTTTCAGCATTAATAGGGTTAGCTAGTTTGCCTTGTACAGTACCTCGGGCATCATCCAGCAGCGCCCAGATATTACGCGTTTTACCTGTACAGATCGTGTTTACCAATCTTTGCCAGGCCTTGATTTTGTCTAATTTCCGTTTAGCCTTGATCATAGCTCTATATTTGTTTTTAACACTCCTAACCTTAATAAAATATATGGCTGATGGATAGGCTTGTCTCTTGGCCAGCCGGAGTTCCGCTCTACGCTCTCTCTTCAGGTTTCTTATAGCTATGTCAAAGGGTGGCTTTTCCCTACCACAGCTAATCATGGACCCCATACGACAGACCGCATGTTTCTTAGCAAAGGTACAGATCCAGTGTTCAATGGCGTCGCTCGACATCTCCTGGAAGATTGATAGCAAGTTTAGATCAATGTTAACCGTAGCTGCCACCGCAAAAGCGACATTTTTATCTGACCAGCTGATCCTAGTGCCGGCTTTATTTGGCACAATGTTACCCATGTTGATACTAGGATGGGCTTTTGTCCCAATGTTCAATTTGCATATGAGTGTTGCATGATCACTCCACTTGTTAGGGGTTATTTGCATATCCTCCACTATCTCATACAGACTAGGGGAAACAAAAATATAGTCTATGGTACTTCTTGAAATGCCATTGGACCAGGTGTAATTACCTGGAGAGTCGCTCACAGTTTTACCATTAAGCATTTCAATGTCCCATAGATCAAAAAAATGTTTCCATCCTTGGCCTTCGGGATCATTTTTTTTGGTGTGTTGCATATAATTTTTAGTTTTTAACTTAGGGTTATAGGACTTCCCTATGTTACCACTCATATGGCAATTGAAGTCTCCAACCACTATTACCCCAGTGTTCCCATGTTTTAGCAGCCAGGTAGCCAATAGATTGTGTAAGGCCTCCTGGAGTTGTTCACTTATTAGTGCACCCGGGGGATTATATAGACTAACTAGTAACAAGCGATCCATCCCTGTCTGGTTATTATAGTCAATCTCAACTGCCATCAAATTACTGGGACAGTCAGTTTTCACTAATTTAGAACCAAACGTGTTAGCCACCCCTATGATAAGACCACCATAGGGTCTTCCCTTTGTACCTTTATTAGCTGCCCTTTGATAAATGACAAAGCCATCCAGAATCAATGGCTCCATGGCCCAAGTTTCTTGAAGGCAAAAACAGCTGTGTTTATCTAAGATCTTAATAGAGCCCTCAGTTGACAACAAGTGAGCAAAACCCCTACAGTTCCAGGACAGAATAGACATGTCTCATTGCTTTAGCAGCCCTTCAGGCAGTGAATCCGCAATCCATTTTAATGCTTGTTGTATGTCTGTGATGTCCACTTTTTTCCTTCAGAGAAATTGGGGCGGGGGTTGGTTTCAGCTGTCAGATCTATCTTAGCGGGCAGTTGTTTTAGATCTGGTTCGTTGAGATCAGCATCAACCTCCACGTCAACCGCTTTCAGTTCGGTCTTATAGTTCCTTAACAATGTCGCGGTAGATAGGAATTTGCAATGCAATGCTGAGACCTGAGGATTAGGGCCTTTTAGTGGTTCCACGAATTGGAAATCATCTGACTTGAGGACCCTCAGTTGTGGCACATAGCTCAGTCTAATTAGCAGTTCTGAGCGAGAGAGCCATTTTGAGTTTTCACTTAGATATAAGTTCTTTATAAGACATATACGATTTCCTTCCATGGTAGGTGTAGATTCAGTGGGACGAGTTATGATAGGTGTTGCTGATAACTCTAATGGACTCCCGAGATTGTCCTTGTCCACCATCTCCGGCTCTTCCCTCGGATTCTCCTCCTCACATATATCCTCCGCCTCCTTAGGCTCAGTCATTTTTTCTCTGCCAGATATTAGCCAACTAGTCAAGCAGCCCTCACCACTGTTCTTTCTTTTCTTTGCTCTGGCTGCCCGTTTTTTGGCTTTCTTTGAGGGATGTCCGGCGGATTCCTTAACAGACTTGGAGATGGCCATTTCTTTAGCTCTTTTAATCCCCGCTGCCCTTCTGGCCATTCTGCGTTGCTTACGCGAGAAGAATGGTTAGTCGTTTTCTTTGTCTGTCACCAACCCCGGGCTTTGTAGCTCTACAGAATGATGTTCTTCACTTATGTCCGCCAGTTTTATGGCTTCCGATAGATTGGACTCTGCTGATTGATCAACTTCAGCAGTGCCCTTTACTTTCTCTCTCGTGGCCATCTCCAAGGTTAGGGCATTTGAATTATCCAGAATTCTCCCCATCATTTTCAGTAAAACCTTAAGGGCAAATTGCAGTGATGCAACTGACGACTGGATCTCAGCAATCTCTGTCGCTCCCGGATAGGTATCAGCCAGACATTCACTTTCAGCTATGGGGCTATCTTCCATAGAAGCCATCGCCAAATTTGGGGATGCTGATAGTCTGCCCATGCATTCAACTGGAGTAGGGGATACTAATGGAGTATTTCTCTGCTTATTAGCATTAGCGCAGTACATGTTGGTAGGTATCGATCCTGGGGCAGGAGTCATTTTCCTTTGAATATTAAGGCATAGCTCCAATAATGAATTGTTGTCAATGTCATCGTAATTAGAGGCACATAGGGATCGTTCATTAGAGGGCACGAGAACCAAGGCTTCCTCGATCGTGGTAGAGTTCATTTCAGGAAGTGGGTTTTGTGGAAAAAACTCAGTGATCCTTCCCTGGTCTGCGGGTATTTCATTCTTAGCTTTCTTTCTGGGTTTTGCCCGCACGGTAGGATTGTTCGAGGGACTCTTAACAGTCTCCATTCCCTTGGATCCTCTAAGATTATACTTTGACTGTGTAGTTCTCTTCTTCGGAGGCATACAGGTTTTCGCAAGTTAGCGCCCTCCGCACTTAGATATCACAAGGGACAATATCAAGAAAAGGTATGGTGACTGCCGGAGAAAGATTATCAACCCCTTCGCCCCCGAGAAAGTAGGGATGGATTGGCCACCGTTATCCAGACAGTCCCTCTCGCCTGGGGCCTGAGAAAATGCTCAACACTCCCAGTGGCACAACACGCCCAGGATCAAAGGCCTAGGCCCGCAGTCTCCTGAGCGTATGGTCTTGAGGCCCGATTGCGTATTTTGGGCAACATTGGCCCCAGTACTCAAATTACAAAAAAATGGTCACAAGGTATAGGTATGGGATCCAACAAAACTCCCACAAAAGCCCCACTGATCAAGGTAGGTGGGAGTTTTGCGCTCGGCTAGAGGTTAATAGGGCGCAGATACTCTACACCAGATTGTTATATTATCACAGTTAGCACACTGGTTTTACTGTGCTGACAAATGCAAGCATAGCGCCCAATGAGCCTCAATGGTGACTATGTGGGGATCAGATGCGGAGAGCGTAAGGTGTAGTCCAGGGATATGCCTCACAGCTCACCACTCACCTCCACTCACCTCCAATAATCACAGTAAAGCCCTCATGATGCTGTATCACTATGTTCCATGTATATGAGAGTCAGCAGGAGGGAGCACGGTACCCCGCCTCCATAATCCGCTCTGGGACTCCCCTCGCTGGATACGTGGTCACCGTCCCCGTCCTTTTACCTCTCCGCCTCTATCGCCTATACAGCGGCTCCCGTGGGCGTAGGGGGACCGAGGACCACGCAGTGACTCGTCATACAGTCACGTGTCTGCTGCCACGGGCTTCAGGAGCCCCCGTGTCGGACCAGCCACACCTCCGTCGCTCCACCGCCGCTCCTCGTTCCGTTCCATTAGAGGAAAGGACCCAGCGGCGTGGAGGGAACGTGCGTACTCGAGCAGGAAGTCGTGTCAAGCCGCACCTCGTATCGAGCTCAGCGTGTCCAGTACTGCACTGCGCTACGCTGTGAGAGGCTGCTTCCGACACTAACCGAAGCCTTCCTGGGTTTTTTTTTTAGAAAACATTTATCAAATCCCTTAGTAGTAATAAAAAAAACGAAGATTTTTAGAAGAAAAGATAGCAAATGTGCTATCAATTTGAAACAGAGGACTAAAGATATATATAGGAAAATGTACCACTCAAGTTGTTAATATTCTTTGGAGAAGTGTGAAACCAAAATCTACATATGTTGTAATGCTTTTTTTTTTACAAAATAAATAAGTAGAAGTAATAATTTAAAAAGCTTTTCATATGAAAAGAAAATTGTTCATTTTTGTATTGCATAAACTTAAGTAATTACTTAATGTGACTACATCATTCCAAAGAAATATGGAAACAGTTCACATACTTACACATGTCAACTTTTGTGACGCGTTTGGCGGAGAGTGGAAATACACTGATTTTTTTAATGAGGAGAATTACATTCAAGGAAAGAATATGCCTCTTGCTATTGATGAGAGTGGGAGAAACTATGAAGACCAAAACGGTGTGATTTCTAAAAAACAAGGAATGCTGAATTCTGACAGTACAGACATTGAAAGTTTAGGTCAGTCTAAAATAAAACCTAAAAGGCAAAGTGAGCTATGGATGTGCAATTTATGTCTGGAATATTGACTCATTTCCTTTTAAAGTCTTAAAGAGATTTTCAAAAGTTTTGCACAATGATATTAATGTTCAAAGACAGATCAAGATGCTCCAGAGAATAGATGACTGTGAAGGTAGTGAAAAAACAGGACTTGTCTTGTTGATAAAAGCTTGCCTTGATAAAAGTAAATGTAAGAGTCAGTTTCATCATATATGTATGCTGGCTGCACATCATACTCAAATTAGATACCTTGTGGTTAAACATATGAGTGTTTAAAAAACAAGTATGTCTCTTGCACCTTTAAATCAAACGCTTTTGACTGGAACTGTAGAAAGTTTAGTTTGTACACTGAAATGATAAATATAATTCATTTAAAAGAGTATGTGTACGTAGATGAAATACTTACAGGAAGTGGAAATGATGATCCTATGCTTTCAAATGATCTGATCTTTAAACAGCATAAACAAGTATTGCAATTTGTTTGAGTCGTCTTCTACTGAAAGACCTGAAATTGTTTGCACATCTTGTCAACACACTTTTTATAAGTCTCAAGTACAACTAGTGTACATTGAGGAGAAAATTAAACAAGATGTTTGGAAATAACGTTTTTATATTTGTCTGTAGAAGAACAATTTGACACAAGTGAGCCACTTTATGTTCAAAGACACTTTGTTAGGTTTTATAATAAAACAAATATTTCTGCAATAAGTGTCTAGAATGACATGGTAGTGCCTGATATCCCTGTTGTGCTTCAAAAATGGAACGGGTTTGAAGTGAGTTTATCTTAAACTATTCATCCCTTTCAAGTTATTGTTAGGTTGCAATCAAAGATGTCAAACCTGCCTAAAAAGCTTTGGGAGGAAAAGTTGTGTGTTTACCTCTCAATTTAGAAGAAAATGTCAACACTCTCGGAGTGAAGCATGATATTGCAAATACTTTGTTTGTTTTTGTAAATGGTGCTGGCACTAAAGTTAAGATGATTTGGCAACAGCTCATAGATATTGGAAAGGTGGAAAATAAACACATTGCCATTTCTAGTAGAGATTTGTCTATGCTTGATGTTGAGTCAACTAACAAAAGCAGTGAAGGTCAGTGCCAACATCTATCTGTTGCAGAAGGGAATAGTTTGTATGAACACTGCACTATTCATCCTTTGCACTCAAATGAAGTCATGGGCAACAGTTTAAAATGAAAGCAAATAAAGGTGCACCAATCAGCGTCTGCAAAAAGACGTAGGAAGCTTGTTGCTTTGCTATACTTTTTTCTATTAGTACAGCAGGCAGATTTGATGATCAGAAGGATCCACTCTCTTCTTCCGAATATCATTGTGCAACAATGTATTCTTAGATTCCTTCCTGATTCCACATCAATGTGAAACATATTTTGCACTTATTGTATTTCAGCCCGAACCGCTGGACCTATTTTCACCAAGTTTGCGGTAGAAGTGGGCGCTTGGGTCAGAAAGCATGCTATGTGTGTTTGGTGGAAATCTGACAAGTACGTTTGTTGCAAATGACTGAAATGTATGTCCTAAAACATTTGTGATATCTGAGTCCGCTCCACAGACCCATTACCCTGTTCGCTCTGTGGACATAAGTCTCATTGGCCTGCGGCACATCATGATGTCAGCGAATGTTGGACGTGGTTGGCTGGAGGGAAGTGTGCTGTGCGTCAACGTTTTTGGGAAACATCGCCAAGGTGTATCGGAGGAGAGTGCACTGGCAGAAGGGTCTGCAAAATATACCTTGTGCCATGTGTTGGCTGCAAGAAGGGTGGGAAACGGTGGGGGAGTGAGAAGTGGTTAATGTAACATGTAAATAGGGGAAGACGATGGAGGAGTGGCTGCAGTATTAGTACAGATTGCGTCAACTCACGGGTACTTAAACAGCCGACTACTTTGTGTGGTGATTGTAGACAGCTGTCGTAACGGCCGATAGCTTGTGCAGCGACTTGTTTGCGGCAACCACTTTACGTGGTGAGGGGTGGCAGGTGCATTTCAGAAGGAGAGTAAATTGCACATGGCATAGGCTGGGTGGGAGCGCATATGCCTGTGTTATGTGGATGGATAGCGGTAGTTGGGCACATGGTGGCATGCATGGGTGCATGATGTATCGGTGGATCTGTTGAAGGATTAAACTATTGGGTGCATGGCCAAAGGCCGTAGGCCGGCGGCCATGAACTGAAGAGCCTAGAGCTTCAGCTCACCCACAGTAGCAATGCATGTCAGACTCTGTATCTGGTAGAGGGAGGTGCATGCATAGTGTGGTGTGTGCAGATTGTTTGGAGTAGGTTTACTTTTGCAAACAGTATGTGGGATAGGTTGGCAGTGACACAATACTTGGGGAATGGAAGTAGGTACGTCCGTAGTATGTGAATGACAGTGCGCAGGGGTGCAGGAGACAGTATTTTATTTGTACAATATGGTAAATGTTGCAATTTAGTACAGGATAGCTGAATGGTGGTGCAGAGGTTTGGTAGGAGTGCTGATGGTAGTGCTGTGTATGTGGATTGTGTTAGTTGGTGACATGGTGACATGTATGGTGGCATTACGTTGGGATGGGTGTATGCAAGGCCTAGACTATTGGGTGCATGCCCAAAGGCCGGAGGCCATGCACTCAAGAGCCTAGGAGTTGAGCAGAACAATCGCACTAACGTATTGTTGACTCTGCATCCTGTCAGTATGATAGAGGGTATGGTTAAGGGCAGCTTATATGTGCTTGGACAGTGTGCTATGTGCAGATTGCTTGCTGTACGGGCAATGTTGTGAGTAGTTTGTGGTTAGGTTGGCAGTGACACAATATTTTCTGAGTGGAGGTGGGTAAGACAATAGTATGTGAATGAAAGGGTGTAGGGGTGCCAGAGACAGTGTAATGTGAGTACATTATGGTGACTGTTGCATTTAACACTGTGCATATGCATTGCAGTGTGGACGTTGGGTATGAGTGCTGGTGCCAGTGGTGCGTATGTGCATAGTGGTACGTGGTCAAACACTGACATGAATGGTAGAGTTACGGTGCAGGGAATGTGTGCAAGGAGCACACCCACTGCAGCCTTGCAGGTTTGACAGTGCATTAGGCACAGGGTGGTGATGTTTGGACAATGGTTGTGGAGCACATTGTTGTTGTGGTCCCTAAGTTCCATCTGCCCAGAATGGGTGGTAGTGCCTTTTGTGTTGCAGCTGGTAAAATATGGAATGGCCTCCCCCTGCTGTGAGAGGTGTTGAGAATCATTTCCATTTTCAACGCCTTCTCAAGACATTACTTTTTTAGCCCTGAGCTGTCCACCTGACTGTGCCTTTCCTCTCCATGCCAAGATGCCTTAGGGCAAACGCGCACGTTACAAATCTGTTATCATAACATAACGTTATATCTCATCTCTGGCTCCCCTTTTCTTGCACTCTTTCAGACTCCCTTTTGCAGTCTTCTCTGTGCAACCCATCCTCCAAATCTTCAGTGATGCACATTTTAAATAAAATTCATTATACCATGGCCTTCATTATAACTCAGGTGGCAATGGTAAAAATGTGCGGCATTCCAACTACTCCCAATTTTTAACACCAACATGATTATCCCCCTTGATATTTTTAAATCTCCTGGCTTCCAGGGGAAGACCAAATTCACTTAATAAAGCCTGATTAGGTGTATGAATTCCTCATTTGCCATCTTTGAATATTTACTTTATACGAAAAGGCATGCAAACAATAATGTCTTTCAAGCAAAGGTATTCACTAGCTCATCTCTTCCACTTAAGGGACAAACATGTTCTGGAGGACTAACAGAGAGGGTGAACATGTGAGCAACTGCAAGCACACATTCTCATCAGCATTCCTGTATAAGTCACTGAAGGTTCATTACATACTCTGCTGTGCATAATTGTAAATGGAGCAGTAGCAGGACGATTTGTTACTATGTCATATCCATTGTCTTCCAGGGGTAGACATTCCTTTTAATTAAGTTAGTAAAAAATGATGAACACATGTGTTGTGCAGAACATCCACTTGTTTTAATCTTGGACATGGCTTAAATCTGTGGACATCCTCAAATTAATGCATTCCGTATCATATACTTCCCAAACAGTATTGCCAGGTTACTAAGCACAGCAACTGAGGCTGCTAGAGTTTGGTTTGAGGCATCAATCAACCTCCCAACAGGCTTACTAAGAAAGACAAAATGGGTGGCTGCCAACGCAAATTTCAAGTAGCCCGTTCTCTGGACACAAGTGCATTTCGTCCCACAACCCTTAGCATGTAGCCTGTGATGACTGAGTGGAATTTTCATATTGCCCACACACCTTCATCTGCCCAACTCGCACAGGCCTATTATGTGCACACAGGTTTCAATGTATGGATTTGAGAGCGAGAGAAAGCAAAGTGGCGATGTGAGCTAGTGGAAGAATGTGACCCATTTGCAAGAGGCCAGTGGTGAGAGGGCCGGCTTGCAGATTGTTCTGTCTCGTAGGGCCTTCTCCCTTTTTGGCAGACTAACTGACTCCCATCTAAGATCTTCTACCTCCCTACATTATACACACACACCCATCCCACAGATGGCTGCCACGGGTTTAGCCATTAGCACATTAACACTAAACAAACCATGACTAAGCTATCCTATTTATCTCTATCAAGCTCTCCCACATCAGCAGCTAACCAGACTCAAAGTACTGTAGTATATCAGATCTTAGGCTCTTTCCCAAGAATAACATGTTCCAAAGTTTCCTTGCCAAAATAATAGAAAGCAAATTTTAACCAGGTACTTCAGACCTGCACTCAACAACACTACAGGTTTTGCACCTGTACCTCCCTATCGCTGCTTCTCACACGGTCACACAAATGGGCCCCACACTTTTCTTACAGAGACAAACGCAGTAAGGCCACCAAAGATGGTAGAAGGGTGCTTTGCAAGACCACATACAATACATTACGATACAATATGAGGCAATAAAAACAAACAAACAAATACCATAGAATACAATGAAATATGCAGTAATCCAAGGTTAATCGCGACAAAGTATATATCGAGGTTATCCATATGTAACAGATATCTGTCTGTGCAGGTGTGCAAGCCGTAGCTTTTTAAAATGTTTGTTAAAATATCATGATGCAGGTTATTTTGTTCCTGAGAGGGAGTGCTGCTAATCAGACCTACCGTTTGAGAGGCTATATGCATAACTTGTAGAACACATGGGTACATTGCGGTAACCAGTCTACTGACATCACATCACCAGCTCTGCTAAGGAACAGAGGGGATTCAAAAGTAACATCATCATCCCTGACATCTGCCGGATTACCAACTGACTTCAGGGAGAAGTAACAATTTTAACATCTGCACCTCTGATCGTTCGACATCTAAACATCACTTCAACCAACGATTTTTCACTGAATTTCAAGGGTTTTGTTGCACTGAACTTATTCACCTTAACAGTTCCTTAACTAAAGTTTTTCCCTCAATTGCAAGTTTTTTTTTATGTCATACCTCCCAACGGCTGTAATTCTATTTTTTTTTTTCATAAGATAACTGATCTTGGGCTACTCAACAATCAGGCTAATCAAGGATGTCATCTTGTTTTGTGTAGATAAGAAAGGTTTAATAATGGTGTACTGTGATGAGGAAGAACAAGGTGGGGTTAGTTGGGAACTGTGATGAGGAAGACTGAAGTTGTGTAGTTGGAGACTATGATGAGGAACAGGGTGGCAGGGTTGTTGGAAATTCTGATGAGGAAGAGTGAGGCTGTGAAAGTGAGGTTCTGTGATGGGTAAGAGTGGGTTGGTGGTAGTGGGTTACTGTGATGTGGAAGAGTGAGTTGGTGGGAGAGATTTACTGTGATGAGGGAGAGTGACCTGGTGATAGTGGAGAGCTCTGAAGAGGAAGATCAAGGTGGAGTTAGTGGTGGTGAGAAAGACTTAAGTTGAATAGGGGATTGTAAAAAGAGAAGAGTGAGGGGGTAGTTGGGAACTGTGATGACAAAGAGTGAGGTGGTGATAATTAGTTCTGTTGAGAGCAAGAGTGAGGTTGGGTAGCTGAGGACTGTGATGAGGAAGAGTGAGGTAATGTTAGTGGTGGATTGTGTTGAGGAAGAGTGAGGAGATGTTAGTGGCGGACTGTGATGAATAAGATTGGGATGGAGATTGTGGGGTTTGATGAGGAAGAGTGAGGTGGAGATCGTGGGCCACTGTGACGAGGAAGAGTGAGGTGATGTTAGTGGTGGACTGTGATGAAAAAAAGTGAGGTGGTGTTAGTGGGAGAGTGTGCTGAGGAAGAATGAATTGGAGTTAGTGGGGGACTGTGAAAAGGAATAATGAGTAGGTGGTAGTAGGGAACTGTGACAAGTAATAGTGATATGGTCATATTAAGGGACTGTAATGAGGAAAAGTGAGTTGGTGGTAGTGGGGTACTGTGAGGAAGAAGAGCAACATGGTGGTAGTTGGTGACTGTGAAGACACAGAGTGACATGGTGGTAGCCGGGTATTGTGACACAGAAGAATCATGTGGTAGTAATGTTGGACTGATGTTAAAGCATGAGGTGATGGTGCTGTGGTGATCTGATGAGGAAGCCTGAGTTGGCGGTAGTGTGGTACTGTGATGATGAAGAGTTATGTGGTTGTAGTGTGGGCCTCATAAGAAAATGGGAGGTGGTGGCACTGTTGTACTGTGATGATTAAGAGTACTGTGGTTAAGAAGAGTGAGATGGAATTAGTCGAGGACTGTGACTAAGAAGGGGGGGTTGGGGTATACAATTAAGTCTAATATTCAGAACTGGGGTGAGGAAGAAGGATGAAGGAGTTCAGGTTGGATTTGTAACTAGGTACTGTGATGAAGAAGAGAGAGGCATAATCATGTAGATATCTTCCCGCCTAACAAAAGGAGTGAATCGCTAGATTCAATGTTAAACGACGTGAAAAAAACTTGTCCAATCATTGCACACTTTTTATTAAACTAATGAAGCAATTATAAGCTTCTTTATTACATTTAACACCACAAATAGCCCCTTAATACACCCATCCCACTCATGCTATGTTAATTTAGGACACATTCACTGATTTGTTTAAATTAAAAAAAGAACAGATTTCTCCTAAATTAACTTAAAATACTAATTTCCCCATACTAGCAATTCCAAACTTCTTTTCTCGCCTCTCCGTCTCGTCTGCTCGCACCCTGCCCTTTGTCCTTCCCTAGTGTTCTCCTCTTCCCTCTCCCTTTCTCTTCCTCTTCTCACCTCTCCCTACCTACTCTATGATGCTCTCTGTCTCTCCTAGCTTCTCACACTGCTTCTCGATTGATTATCCTGCTTTCCTCACTAAATCTGGTAGGAAGAGGTTTAAAAAAGACATCCTGTTCTCCAACCCAGTCCTCCCTATCGCTGACACCTATACCAGTCCCTCCTCCAGGCAAACGTTCACTGACACCCTCTTTGTCGTTCCCTCACCAGACCTATGGACCCTACATATGGTCTCTGTGCTCTCTCCCATCTCTTCCTATCCCATTAGTGGTGGCACCCGATGGGAGGCCCTCCTGGCTTCCTTCCACTCCTCTAAGGTCATCATTAATGATTACTTGAATGGTACCATCTTGGTCCAAGTTCCCCAGGCCAACCTTCTCCTCTATGATAGGTGCTTCCCACGCCTCATTAATTTCCTTTCTTCTCCTGCTGTTCCCTCTCCCCCCGCCACAGCTTCCTCACCTCCCCCTGCTGACCCTCCTTGGCTACCTTGCCCTCTCTTCCTTCCCTTTCTGCCCCCCCTTGGGCTTATTCCACACCTCTGCAGACCATACCTCTGATTTTTCCCCTTCCCCGGAAGACTTTCAAGGACGGCAACCTTCTTCATATTGCCACTCTTAACTCTTGCTCAGATGTCAAACACTCCTCCGATATCTGCAGCCTTCTGGAGGAACTTGACCTCGATATCCTCGGTTTCACCAAGACATGGTTCCCGGCCAGGTCTGACACGAGCTTTGACACTCTCCTCCCTGATGGTTACAAGATCTTCTCTGCGCCCAGGTCCAACCTTCTGGAGGGGGTATAGCCCTGATCTTCCCCAAGTGGATACCTGCCTCTGTCATTCCTACGCAGGCCTACTCTTCCTTCGAATGCATTGTCTGCAGGCTCTCTCTCTCCCCTAGCCATTCCCTTACTGTGGCTACTATCTATCATCGTCCACCTGGTCAGATCTCATCCTTCCTTTCTGAGTGGGCGGACCTCTCCTCTTCCATCCTGGTCTCGACCACTCAACTCCTCCTTCTTGGAGACTTCAACATCCACCTGGATGCTTCCTGCCCTTCCTCTGGACTCTTTCGCGACCTTTGCAACTCTCTCTCACTCTCTAATCTCCGCTCTGGCCTGACTCACTCTGCAGGGCACACTCTGGATGTTCTGATATCCTCAGACATTCCCCTTTCTATCCCTCTCACTACTCCTCTCTCCTGGAGTGATCACTTTCTCCTTTCCTCCCAGCTCACCCTCTCCACCCCTCAGGCCAAGCCAACTCCATCACTTCCACCAACCTTCTCGGATATCCGACCCATGAAGCGTGTGGCAGGTGAGGCTTTTGCCGTCGCTTTCTCGCCCCCCTTCCCCTTTGGCAGACTCACAACCTGACACAGCCCTTTCCATGCTCCACTCTGCTATATCTGATACTCTCAATGTTCTTGCCCCTGTCATGAGGATCTGCCTGAAGCCCAAGTGCAACTCCTGGTATCACTCAGACCTCGTCATCCTTAAACACAAGTGCAAGGTGGCTGAGAGGAAATGGCATGGTTCATGTGCATCCTCTAACAAACTGGCCTGCCGCCTGCTCCAAAGGCAAAACTGGCTCTCTGTCCTCACCAAGAAGAGAGCTCACATCCAATCCCATGTCTCTGCGGCTTCTAACAACTGGTCTGAACTCTTTAAAATCTGCAAGGAACTGGCCAGTCCAGCCGCAGTCTCTACCTCTCCTGTCCGTTCCCAGGCCCTCTGCACGGCACTTGCTTCTCATTTCATCTCTAAAACTCAGGACATCCTGTCCTCACTCTCCTCTTCCCTCTTCCTCCCTCTACTTCCTGCTCCTCCTCTGGCCCTTCTTCGGCCACCTCAACTCCCTCCTTCTCTGCCTTTCCCCTGTTCTCCCTGACGAGGATTCCAGACAAGTCTGATCTATGAAAGTCTCATAAAAACAGGTTATTCACTGTTGCTCCAAAAGCAACAAGGATCACATTAACTCCATGGCTCCTGCTCTCGCCGACTTCTGCAACCACTCCTTCATCACTGGAGTCTTCTCTTCCCACCTGAAGCACTCCCTTGTGCACCCTATTTTTAAGAAACCCTCTGCTGACCCGTCCTGCCTGGCTAACTATCGCTCAATCTCCATCACTCCTTTGATGGGCAAACTCTTGGAAAAGCTTGCCCTCTCCCAGCTCAATCTCTACACTGAATCTGTTGGTTGTCTCCATGATCACCAGTCTTGCTTCAGAGCTGCCAGAAGCACAGAAACTGCTCTCCTGAACATCCTTGAAGACCTGCTCTCCAACCTTGAATCCAACACCCCTTGTGTCCTCATCTTACTTAACCTCTTTTCTGCTTTTGACACTGTCAACCATGCCATCCTCTTCAACCGTCTTTGCGATAACCTGGGCATAACCAGTCAGGCCCTGGCGTGGCTGATTTCTTTCCTGTCTGATCGACCCTCCCAGGTTCAACTTGGGTCCTTCCTCTCCTCTATCTCTATCTCTGCCTGTGGTGTTCCACATGGATCTAACCTCTCCCTGGCTGTTCAACCAATACCTGGCACTTCTTGCCCACCACATTGCTGCGTTCTGCCCCAACTTCTAGTGCTATGTGGATGCCACTCAGATTATTTTCAGGCTGCCCTCAGCCAACTCTTCTTCTCCCTCTCTCATCTCTGACTGTCTGTCTGCCATCCAGGAGTGGTGTGCCGCCAACGATCCCTGCCTTAATGCCAGTAACACTGAGATTCTCCTCATAAGCACACCTGCGCCCCCCCCTTTCCTGTCACTCTCTGGCTGGCCTCTCTTGGCCCTCTCCCTGCTCCCACCTCTGAGGCTAAAAATCTCGGGGTCATCTTCGACTCCACACTGTCCTTCTTTCCTAACATCTCTGACGACTCTAAGAAGTCACACTACCAGTTGCACCTCCTCTGAGGTATTCTTCCCTTCCTCTCCTTCCCCCAGAAACTCATTTTCTCCAGAGCTCTGGTTCTCTCTAGGCTGGACTACTGCAACAGCCTCTTTCTAAATCTACCTGCTTCTACTCTCCTCCCTCTGCAACTCATCCAGAACAGGACTGCAAGACTTGTGCTTGGACTCTAGTCCAGGGATCGTATCTCTCCAGGACTGAAATCTCTCCATTGGCTCCGAGTGGCTGTGAGGATTAAGTTCAAAACCCTCTGCATTGTCCATAAGGTCTTCTTGGGCCTGGGGGCCTCAATACCTTCAACTCTCACTTCCTAAATACCTGCCTTCTCAAGCTCTTTGCTCGTCCACCTCCAACTCCCTCAGGGTTAGTCGCTTCTCCAAGCAACAAGTTGGTGGTAGATCTCTTTCTTCGGCTGAGGCCTCCCTCTGGAACAGCCTCCCTGCCTCCCTGAAACTTGAGGAGAATCATCTCCGGTTCGGAAGCACCTAAAAACCTTTCTCTTTGCTTCTGTTTTTTCTCCCCTCCCCCGCTGATTTCCTGGCTGAAACTGCATTTGTTACCTGGCAACCTTCGGATCCCGGGCACAGGTCCCCTTCCCCGCCAGTTGCACACATGCACTGCCTTCCTGGCAACCTCTGCACTTGAGAACTGTTTCTGTATCCCTACAGTCCCACTACCAGCATTTGACACCCTATGGCTGCACTTTCCCTTACACTTGCCACCTGCTGGCCGTATTTTTATTTTTATTTTATTGTTTATTTATTCTATTATCCCATGTACTGCACTGTCCCATCTCCCTTACACCCTTTCCTCTCCCATTTCCCCCTTCCCATGCACTTGCACAATCTGAATGACACCTGGCCTAGTATGATCGCTGTCTGTTGAAACACTTGTGTATAGGTGCGTTATAAATGCCAAATTATATCATATCAGTGATAGCCACACCACAATATATTACAGTTTTGAAGTAATTACACCTTTCTTTCCATTTGAGACATTTCTCGAATTCAGAAAAAGGATTTTAAATAAAACTACACCATCCTCGAACCACAAATTGTCCATTCTTGCCCTGGTACACATGCTCCATGGCTTTGAAACTGCTCTACTTACACCCCTTATATCAATATAGGGCCCTTTCCAAAATTGATTCTAGAATTTAATTCTCGAATTTGGTAAATGGCGGGTTATCATAAATTAATGAAATAAATGGCACCACCAATGCATCATTGGAGATATGACTACGTTTTTGGGTACGGGGGCACATGGGCGCCTCACTCTATGCCAAATTAATAAATAAAGCACTGGACCTACTAGACAGATTTATCCCAAACCCACAAAGGTTGTCTTTCTAGCGCTTTGCGTTCAATTTATTTCCTATTTGGTACAAATCCGTCCAGCGGTTTAGCCAGCACGCATACATTTCCTGTGGGGTGAAATGGATCGAAAAGTGAAAAACGCACTCTTTTTGATCCTTCATATCTTTTGAAATGCAACACGGATTTGCACAACACTTTCCAGTTCTGGGAGACATGGGGTTTGGTTGCAAAATATTGGGAGAGAGAGAGAGACTTTTACAGGAAAATTGCCATCAGTTGAGAGAGAAGACAGTCATAGGCAGCTGACTTACGAACATCAAGCATTTCATTTCCTTATTTTCTATTTAAAAGCTTTCAGAAAATCTGCTTCTCAGAGATAGGATGGCACAAGAAAGAAATGGATTTTCAGCCTGTACAACCAGAACTCAATTTAAATATATACATAAATATATAGTGAATTTGTGATGGTCCTATCAGAAACTAAAAATGTGGTTGGCAAGGCGTAAACTCTTTCAGGGGAAATCCGTTTTTCAAATCCGTTTCTAATCCCCACAATTTTGGAGGGGAGAATAGAGAAATGTTGCAGCATGGGCAATACAGCCGAGGGCAGGTGATACATTCATGAGCGACGCAACACCACACAGGGGTTTTATCTGTCGCTTGAGAGAAATCCGGTAGAGACATTTAATTAATTTCTGCCCAGGCAACCAGCTGAATAAATGAGAGAAACTCTGGAACTTGAATGACCAGCTGTATGGTAAGAAAGGGATTGACAACGATGGGGATATGGGTGTACTCTGAGCGGGGGCTGTGGGTTGCACGAAAAAAAATATCTTCAGGATAAGTTTCACATGCGAAAATGCCCTGTACGAGTGGGGTAAGTATATTTCTGGGGTGCGCGGGAAGTTTCACACGTGATAGGCCCTGTGCGAGTGGGGTACGTGAATTGCTGGGGTGCGCAGGAAGTTTCACATGCGATTGGCCCTGTGCGATTGGGGCACGTGTATAACTGGGGTTTGCGGGAAGTTTCACATGCGAAATGCCCTGTGCGAGTGGGGTACGTGTATTTCGGGGGTGGGTGGGAAGTTTCACACGCGATAGGTCCTGTGCGAGTTGGGTACGTGTATAACTGTGGTTCGCGGGAAGTTTCACACGCGATTGGCCATGTGCGAGTGGGGTACGTGAATAACTGGGCTCCGTGGGAAGTTTCACATGCGATTTTGCTGTCAGAGCGGGGTACATGAATTGCGGGGGTGCGCGGGGAGTCCTACACGTGAATTGGCAGTGTAGGTCCTCCCAGGTGTTCCCTCTACACCCTCCACGGTCCCTGCAGGCAGCCCACACCACAGGGGACTACCCTGCACCCCTGGACATGTCCCGCAGGCAGCCCATCCACCATGGGCATGCCCCCCAGCCAAGCCACATGTCACCTTGCACTAGTGATCACCAACTCATGTCCCCCAGCACCCCCACCCCACAGCAGTCAGGGGCACCTGCCAGCAGGCCCCCACTCATGTCCCACACATGTCCCCCAGCATCCCCGCCCCCCAGCAGTCAGGGGCACCTGCCAGCAGGCCTTCACTGATGTCCCACACATGTCCCCCAGCACCCCCACCCCCCAGCAGTCAGGGGCACCTGCCAGCAGGCCCCCACTCATGTCCCCCAGCACCACCACCCCCCAGGAGTCAGGGGTACCTGCCAGCAGACCTCCACTCATGTCCCACACATGACCCCCAGCAACCCCACCCCCCAGCAGTCAGGGGCACCTGCCAGCAGGCCCCCACTAATGTACCCCAGCACCCCCACCCCCCAGCAGTCAGGGGCACTTGCCAGCAGGCCCCCACTCATATCCCACACATGTCCTCCAGCACCCCCAGCCCCCAGCAGTCAGGGGCACCTTCCAGCAGGCCTTCACTGATGTCCCACACATGTCCCCCAGCACCCCCACCCCCCAGCAGTCAGGGGCACCTGCCAGCATGCCCCCACTCATGTCCCCCAGCACCACCAACCCCCAGGAGTCAGGGGTACCTGCCAGCAGGCCTCCACTCATGTCCCACACATGACCCCCAGCATCCCCACCCCCCAGCAGTCAGGGGCACCTGCCAGCAGGCCCCCACTAATGTACCCCAGCACCCCCACCCCCCAGCAGTCAGGGGCACTTGCCAGCAGGCCCCCACTCATGTCCCAAACATGTCCCCCAGGACCCCCACCCCCCAGCAGTCAGGGGCACCTGCCAGCAGACCCCCACTCATGTCCCCCAGCACCCCCACCCTCCAGAAGTCAGGGGCGCCTGCCAGCAGGCCTCCACCCATGTCCCACACATGTCCCCCAGAACACCCACCCCCCAGCAGTCAGGGGCACCTGCCAGCAGGACACCACTCATGTCCCCCAGCACCCCCACCCCCAGCAGGGGCACCTGCAAGCAGGTCCCCACTAATGTCCCCCAGCACCCACATCATGACGATCCTCAATCATGGGCCTCATGGCCACCCACATCACACCCCACACCACCCCAGCCCAAAGACCAACCAAGTATTGCCTCCACCCACAGAGAAATGGCCATTACATGATACAACCCGAATGGCAAGTATGTACATGAAAACATATCCGTCACACACACACAATGGGTGCAAGTGAATGTGAAAACCCATGTCATGACATGCATGAAACCAATGAGAGAATACCACACATCGAATTATGAAACAAAAATGTATTGAACACAACATGAATGTAATGAAAAAAAAACACTCAATAATGGGAATAAGAAATAAAATGCAGCATGTCCGGAAAAGAATAAAAAATATGAAATCAGAATCCAAAGAAATCCAAATGAAAATGTGTCTAAAGTCTCAGTCCAACAAAGCAAATCCAAGGGAAAAAAAATATATGAAATCCATTGCGCCATGGTGAAATTAAAATAAAAACGAGAAACAACAACTGTTCAAATATATACAAATCACCAATCCAGGGTCCATGAGCCCAACAAATGAAATGAAACCTACAAAAAACACTACCTAATAAAGAACTATATACAAAAATGTGGTGCATTGTCCAAGTGGCCCAAAATAAACAAAAACAGAAAGGAATCCTAACACTATCTAATTATTTACAATGGCCAGAGGGCTAGTCTGACGGCTCACTTTTTGATGTCCCGGGCCAGGGCATCATCGAACTCCCGCTACATGTCCTGGAGGCGGTCCTCTTCCATGGCCCGAGGGTTCGCAGGGACAACGACATGTTCAACTCCAACTCCCTGTGAATTGCCTCCATGCACTCGGCCCGCCTCAGTGCCCTCCGCATGGAGTTCTACGCCCTGACCATTGTGAGCCATGCCTCTTCCGCTGGCTGCCGCTCCACATCTATGGTGTGGCCCAACCGCTGCCACACAGAAGACACTTGAAATCCGGCGTCCTCCTGCCCTATGGCCGATGCCTGACCCTCCGATGTTAAAGGCCCAGAGCCATCATTGCTCCCACCATGTTGCTGCTGCTGCGCCAGTGCCTGTGCCTGCGCCCTGGCTCTTGCTGCCTGCACGTCCTCCTCCGGCTGGGGTGCAGTTGTCGTGGTGGCCACCCCTGCTGGACGTCCGTCTCCCGACTGTGGCAGGGATGTGTCCTCCACCAGTCTGGCCGCTGGGTCAGGAGCAGCTCCACAGGGTACCCAGGTGATACACGGGTGGGAAGACGGCATGGAGGACGACTGGCGCGTACGGGGTTGCCAGCTGGCCCCCACTCATGTCCCACACATGTCCCCCAGAACCCCCACCCCCCAGCAGTCAGGAGCACCTGCCAGCAGGCCCCCACTCATGTCCCACACATGTTCTCCAGCACCCCCACCCCCCAGCAGTCGGGGCACCTGCCAGCAGGCCCCCACTCATGTCCCACACATGTCCCCCAGCACCCCCACCCCCAGCAGTCCGGGGCACCTGCCAGCAGGCCTCCACTCATGTCCCACACATGTCCCCCAGCACCCCCACCCGCCAGCAAGGGCACCAGCCAGCAGGCCCCCACTCATGTCCCCCAGCACCCACGTCATGACGATCCTCAATCATGGGCCTCATGGCCACCCACATCACACCCCACACCACCCCAGCCCAAACACCCAACCAAGTATTGCATCCACCCACAGAGAAAAGGCCATTACATGATACAACCCGAATGGCAAGTATGTACATGAACACATGTCCGTCACACACACACAATGGGTGCAAGTGAATGTGAAAACCCATATCATGACATGCATGAAACCAATGAGAGAATACCACACATCGAAGTATGCAACAAAAATGTATTGAACACAACATGAATGTAATGAAAAAAAACACTCAATAATGGGAATAAGAAATAAAATGCAGCATGTCCGGAAAAGAATAAAAAATATGAAATCAGAATCCAAAGAAATCCAAATGAAAATGTGTCCAAAGTCTCAGTCCAACAAAGCAAATCAAAGGGAAAAAAAATATATGCAATCCATTGCGCCATGGTGAAATTAAAATAAAAACGAGAAACAACAACTGTTCAAATATATACAAATCACCAATCCAGGGTCCACGAGCCCAACAAATGAAATGAAACCTACAAAAAACACTACCTAATAAAGAACTATATACAAAAATGTGGTGCATTGTCCAAGCGGCCCAAAATAAACAAAAACAGAAAGGAAACCTAACACTATCTAACTATTTACAATGGCCAGAGGGCTAGTCTGACGGCTCACTTTTTGATGTCCCGGGCCAGGGCATCATCGAACTCCCGCTACATGTCCTGGAGGCGGTCCTCTTCCATGGCCCCGAGGGTTTGCAGGGACAACAACATGTTCACCTCCAACTCCCTGCGAATTGCCTCGATGCACTTGGCCCGCCTCAGGGCCCTCCGCATGGAGTTCTCCGCCCTGACCATTGTGAGCCATGCCTCTTCCGCTGGCTTCCGCTCCACATCTATGGTGTGGCCCAACCGCTGCCACACAGAAGACACTTGAAATCCGGCGTCCTCCTGCCCTATGGCCGATGCCTGACCCTCCGAAGTTGAAGGCCCAGAGCCATCATTGCTCCCACCATGTTGCTGCTGCTGCACCTGTGCCTGTGCCTGCGCCCTGGCTCTTGCTGCCTGCACGTCCTCCTCCGGCTGGGGTGCAGTTGTCGTGGTGGCCACCCCTGCTGGACGTCCGTCTCCCGACTGTGGCAGGGATGTGTCCTCCACCAGTCTGGCCGCTGGGTCAGGAGCAGCTCCACAGGGTACCCAAGTGATACATGGGTGGGAAGATGGCATGGAGGATGACTGGCGCGTACAGGGTTGCCAGCAGGCCCCCACTCATGTCCCACACATGTCCCCCAGAACCCCCACCCCCCAGCAGTCAGGAGCACCTGCCAGCAGGCCCCCACTCATGTCCCACACATGTTCTCCAGCACCCCCATGCCCCAGCAGTCGGGGCACCTGCCAGCAGGCCCCCACTCATGTCCCACACATGTCCCCCAGCACCCCCACCCCCACCCCCCAGCAGTCAGGGGCACCTGCCAGCAGGCCTCCACTCATGTCCCACACATGTCCCCCAGCACCCCCACCCCCCAGCAAGGGCACCTGCCAGCAGGCCCCCACTCATGTCCCCCAGCACCCATGTCATGACGATCCTCAATCATGGGCCTCATGGCCACCCACATCACACCCCACAACACCCCAGCCCAAACACCCAACCAAGTAATGCATCCACCCACAAGGAAATGGCCATTACATGATACAACCCGAATGGCAAGTATGTACATGAACACATGTCCGTCTCACACACACAATGGGTGCAAGTGAATGTGAAAACCCATATCATGACATGTATGAAACCAATGAGAGAATACCACACATCGAAGTATGAAACAAAAATGTATTGAACACAACATGAATGTAATGAAAAAAAAACACTCAATAATGGGAATAAGAAATAAAATGCAGCATGTCCGGAAAAGAATAAAAAATATGAAATCAGAATCCAAAGAAATCCAAATGAAAATGTGTCCAAAGTCTCAGTCCAACAAAGCAAATCCAAGGGAAAAAAATATATGAAATCCATTGCGCCATGGTGAAATTAAAATAAAAACGAGAACCATCCACTGTTCAACTATATACAAATCACCAATCCAGGGTCCATGAGCCCAACAAATGAAACGAAACCTACAAAAAACACTACCTAATAAAGAACTATATACAAAAATGTGGTGCATTGTACAATCGACCCAAAATAAACAAAAACAGAAAGGAAACCTAACACTATCTAACTATTTACAATGGCAGAGGGCTAGTCTGACAGCTCACTTTTTGATGTGCTGGGACAGGGCATCATCGAACTCCCGATCAATGTCCTGGAGGCGGTCCTCTTCCATGGCCCCGAGGGTTCGCAGGGACAACAACATGTTCACCTCCAACTCCCTGCGAATTGCCTTGATGCACTCGGCTCGCCTCAGGGCCCTCCGCATGGAGTTCTCCGCCCTGACCATTGTGAGCCGTGCCTCGTCCGCTGGCTGCCGCTCCACATCTATGGTGTGGCCCAACCGTTGCCACACGGAAGACACTTGAAATCCGGGGTCCTCCTGCCCTATGGCCGATGCCTGACCCTCCGATGTTGAAGGCCCCGAGCCATCATTGCTCCCACCATGTTGCTGCTGCTGTGCCTGCGCGTTGGCTCTTGCTGCCTGCACGTCCTCCTTCGGCTGGGGTGCAGTTGTCGTGGTGGCCACCCCTGCTGGACGTCCGTCTCCCGACTGTGGCAGGGATGTGTCTTCCACCAGCCTGGCCACTGGGTCAGGGGCAGCTCCACAGGGTATCCAGCTGATGCATGGGTGGGAAGATGGCATGGAGGACGACTGGCGCGTAGGGGGTTCAGGTGAGGAGGGGGTCGCAAGAAGGTCCAGCACAAAGGAATCATAGGTCATAGGTCAACGTGGTCAAAGAGGCATGCGAGACGATGTGCAGTCTCTCCACGAAAAGACTGTAGGTCACCTTGCATGCCCCATTGACGCAACGCTATCCCACTCAGGACAGGCTCAACACGGTCCCGGATAGCCACATCTGCAGGACGTAGGCATCCCTGCTGGTGCCAAATGATGCAGTGACAGGATCAAGGGCAGGATTACACACAGACACCTCCTTGGCGGCCTGTGCTGCCTCCTGTCCCTGCACTGAACCACTAGCACCAGTGGAATCCCTACCTCCAGACCCCATGTGTGTCCCTTCCGCAGCCTCCTCCTCCACCAAACCCCCCACCAACCTGGATGACTCCGTGCCATCTTCCTCCGTTGGACCCTGCGGGGTCTCAGCTGCCCCTTCTGCTGCAGAGGAGTCCACCTCCGACCTCTGCCTCTTGGATCTACCCTCGGCAGCTGCGGCCTGGGATGTGGCACCAGATTCCTCACTCCCCGACGAGATGACAATCCTTGCGTCTTCGGCTGGTGGTGCGATCCCTGCCGCTGTGCTCCACAGCACCCTCTCCGCCCTCATCATCAGTTGACGCTGCAGACAGGAAGAGATAAAACACAGACATCAGGGCAGTGTACAATGGACTGACACACATGACAGTTGCACATGAGTGGCAGTGTCAAACTACAGACTTGGCATCACACTCCACGACACACATGTCATTTCAACCCACACACATGAGCATTTCCACAGCAATATTGCACCAAGCAGCAACATCCATACACATACAACAGCATGAACAGCCGAAGGTGAGCCTGACATCACATGAAACACAGGGAGTGCACTAGACATGCATACACGCCACCACACTTACATGCATGTCTACATCTCCTCCAACTGTCGCAGTGATGCGATCATCATACATGTCACATCTGGCATTCAGCCTTCTACATATCAGTGTCACGTGCATCCATGTTGCATCACAGTTGCACACTTGTCAAATACACACACATGCACAAGTACACAGTGCAGATACATGCAGCAGGAACCACCATCCATGTGTGACACCACAACCATGCCAACATACATACACAGAAATTCAAACATGTGTGCTCCCACACCTGCATTTGCACAGCATGCTTACCAACACATACACCATCGAGGTGTCTCACACCTAAGAGGACTCACATGTGGCAGCCTCACGCCCCTGTTCATACACATCCCTAAATGGCCCTATGAAAACACATGTGCAACCTGCACATTACTCGCACACCACCACATGCACAGCGTCCAATCAGTATGCATGTACACTTATCGCTCAACTCCAGACGGGTCTTTCTCTCAAGGACCTGGATGTGGAGTGCTGGGCATATGTGTTCCAGGACCCTCATTTGGTTGTCGGACAGGTGGGCCTGGCGCCCCTTGGCATCCGCTGCCTTCAAGAGGCGCCGGGCCTTGTTGAGGGTCCGGGACCTGAAGTCCTCCCAGCGCTTCTTGACATGTTGTAAGTCGCAGACTGCCACCCCCTCCGTGTTGATGGCAGTAACGATGTCCATCCAGATCCTGGTCCGTCCTTCATTGTCGGCACGCAAACTTCCAAAGAGGGCATCATACTGCCCCAGGACTTGCTCCACCAGGAAACCAACTTCCCTGACACTGAAGCTGGTGGCCCTCTGCCTCTCTGGCTGGGGGTTGCCAGTGGCACCAGATGGTGTTGTGCCTGACATGGCAACCCCAGAGGCAGGAGTGGGTGGGCAACTGGGTCCTGGGGCTGGCCTGTGGAACAATGGTATCCCAGTCGTGAGTCTTCAGTTCCAGCAGGGGTAGTTACAGCAACTGCACCCCTGGCTGAAGTGCAGGCAGCAAATAGCAGGACACGTGGGCAGCAGGCAGTCAGGCAGCAGCAGATGGCAGGTGGGAGCGTGCTCGGGCTCTGGGGGGCAGTAATTCGCGCTTCTAGGCAGGAGTGTGGTCTTCCGTGTGTTGTTGCATGGCCAGCTTGATACGGAGTGATTTGGCACGTGAAAATCTTGCACGTCAGCGTGTAATTCGAGGAAAGGCCCTTTGCGCATAAGAGCGTCAGCACACGTACGCGGTTTCATTGGACCAAAGGCCCTTACCGCGTAAGTGCTTCTGTGACGTGACTCACGCGGGCGTTTCCCTTGTGACGTGGGCATAGTGGTTCAGCGCGCGTGAAAAAACTGCACCATCGCGTGTGGATGCGTGTAATCCGAGGAAAGGGCCTACGCGCGTAAATGACATGACGCGCACGGGCGTTTCCATCAACATGGGTGCAAGTTCATCGCACACGTCCAAAAACTGCACGTCCGAGTGTCAGCTCGTGTAATTGGAGGAAAGGGCCTTAGCGCGTACATGCGTAAGTGACGCTGTGCGTGTGGGCCGCTTTAAAAGGTACGTGTAGGACCCCATTCCCTTGTACGTGCTTTTCGTGGAGAGCGAGTGGGTGAATTCTGTACTTCTTGTCGGTTCACACGCGATTACTTCACAGCGTTTCAAGTTCGTACTCCCTGTTACCTCTGACAGCGTTCTTTATTTTTTTTGGGCCTGTTTCCGCAAACAGCGTTCACTTCTTCTTTTGTCCTGTCTCCTCAGACAGCATACAGTTCTTCTTTTGGCGGGGGAGTTGCCTACGCGCACACCTGCATTTTTTTCCACATTCTTTTTCAAGGCAGACGGTGAGTCGTGCACGCATTTACCAACTGTGTTTGCCCCCGTGTGTCGCGTACCCCTTCAGAGGTCATTGTAGGCTGTGTGTAACACGCGTACGCTTGCTTTTGTGTTTCTGGGTACCACAGCGTAGTGCGGGTTCATTTTTCTACGCACGTGGTCTACGAGGGGTTGCGTGCACGTTACTTTTTGTTTTTGGGGTGCCTGTGCATTGCGTGACCCGTCATCTTCCCCCAGGGGTTACAGACAGCCTTGCTAGAGCACTAGGGTATGAATTCCATCTAGTACCCTACCTCTTTCACCCCCAATTGCCCAGGAAAATTGTTTACTGCAACTCCCATATGCCCAACAACATCAGTGCCATGGTTGGGGTGCGACCAAGCGGTAAGGGAGGCAAAGGTGGCCGACCTCCAAAAGGTGGGCATGGTGGGCGCGGTAGGCGATGTGGCCAGGATTCGCAGGGTGCCCCTAGACCCCCATGTGTGGAGGACCAATCAGGGACACCAATGCCCCCCCCATGGTTGAGGGAAACATGGCTGACACCATCCCAGCTCAGCCCTTGTTGGACCAGCCCATTGTGGCACCCGAGCCTGCACAGGATGACTCCCAGGCTGACTTCCAAGTCAGCAAGTCTTAGCCACGTGTGCCGGTGCAAATTGGTGTCACCAGGCCACGTGGATCTGGGGCAGCAATGTCATCTGCTGCCCCAAGTAGGCCGGGTGGGGAGGCTGCAGGGGCAGCTGCAGCTCTATCCACCCCAGCTCTGAGTCTCCCAGCCGTCACAGTGTCGGTCCTGGTCCATCAAACTGACGTTGCCCCTGCCAACATCACACTTCAGCCAATGCCTGCACCAAGACCTATGGTCATTGTGCATTCGCACACTCCCAGTACCCAGTCCACCTGCTCTTCTGCCCCTACTGACCAGAGCGGCGCAAGCCACTCAGGCTCTGCTCCACCTTTGAAGAAAAGGAAGAAGGGTACTCTCGCACTACAGGCTGAGACCCGAGACACGGCTACACAGTCCGGCACGTCAAGGAAGCCTATCTTTAATGACCTCGAACTTGATGCACTTGTGAGCTATGTGTCAGCACATAGCCGCGAAATGTTGGTGACTGCGGGTGCAAGACCACACCTGGTCAACGTAGGGCACACTGGCAGACCATCGCGGACTGCATAAGTGCCCATGGATTTGTGAGGCGCACAGCTGATGATTGCTACAAGCGGTGGAATGACCTGAATCGCAGAGCAAAGAATAAGCTGGCCTCAAATCATGCCGCTACTCTGGTGACTGGTGGTGGGTCTCCACAAGAGGACAACGAACTCACTGAACATAAGTCTGTTGCTGGGACCTTCGTCACAGAGGAACAGATCCAAGGTGTGGGAGATCTAGCTGATTACGACGCATTGTCCGGTGAGTGCCCATGCGTGTGTGTGTAATCCATGTGTATGTTGTTTGGGTGACAGGTTCTGATTGAGTGCCAGGTGAGGGTGTGTACTCCTGAGTGTTATGGGTCACCCATTTGCTTCCTCCCATACATTCACGTGCCTTGGATTTGGGTATGACTGTATCCCTTCTGCCCACAGTTGCCTATTAGCCCCACATTAGTGCACTTTACCTTGAACTGCCATCTTGCAACTACATTGTTCAGATTTTGTAAGTGTTCATTCAGGCTGATTGTTTCCACTCTCCCATTTTTACTACATATTTTTCTGCCCTATTGCAACATATGTGATATGCTTCGGTCATTGTTTACAGCCCACACTGGGCCACTTTTTTTTACCTTGTTATGTTAATGATTACACCATTCAGGCCGATGGAGTATTGGGCTGCAAACATTTTTTATTAGGGCCTGTTTGCATGTGGAACATGATAGATGTTTCCTGTAATGTTAAAGTGACCAACCATTGATCAGCCCACAATGACTGTATTATTGGACACTGGATGTGTTTCAGTGTGTGGCACATGCATATTTATCAACACTATTCTGCATTAATCTTCGCATCATGTCGATGTGATATGGATGTGTGACAGTACTCATTCACTGACATATTGCTGTAGTTTTGTAATTTAACGTGGCTATGCTACATGACATCTGTGTGGTGGCATGTGTCATGTATGTGTATTGGACATGCCACTCACAGCCTGATGTGTGATGCCAGTGCTACCCAACATGCTGCAAATGTGCTGCTTTTCCATATTGCTCTCCCCAGTGTCTGCCTTTTTGACTCCACTTCCAACTCTTTGACAGTGCATGAATGGCAGTGTTATAGTCATGTGGGACATGTGTAAATCATGTACTGGATCTCTGGCTTGTCACGGCCTATGTGTGTGCTATGGTGCTCATGCCTGTTTCCATTTGTTGTCTTTCATATTTTTGCAGGTGATGATGCACTTGATGCTGTTGAGGTTGAGGAGATGGTGCAGACCCAGGAGGAATCTCAGGCACGACCGGGCACCAGTGGGGGACGTAGTGTGGTGGTGGGTGAAAACCCAATGTTACTGCAGACCATACTGTCCAGGGGTGTCTCTGGATGCACCTGGCCAGACCTCTATTCAGGTGATGAATCGGATGATGAGACTTATGTGCAGTCGCAGGTAAGTGTTTCTGGCAGTGATTCTGTTCTGTCGAACCCACCTGCACCAGGGGTAGAACCCTCTATGGGGATGTCAGTGTTGGTAGGTCCACCTTTGGTGGTTATGGATGCAGGGTCACACTCCACAGCATCTGATCCTGTTCCTGGGCCAGCAGATCAGAGGGGGAATGCAGTCCTGCAGCCTCAGGCACTGCCAGCACAGCAAGGTGCAGATCGCCTTGCCCCAAACAGGTGTTGTGCCCGTCGACACGGTGGCCGTGCACCACCAGGCAATACTGTATGGGAAAACTCCATGTATGGTATGGCAACCCAACAGGCAGCATCAGTAGAAATGATGGCTCAGGCAATGGAGAGGGTGGCCACTTCCATTATCCCCCCTGAAAGGCAGATGGAGCAACAGCAGCAGGCAACAGACTCCATTTGCCAATCACACAGGGAAGACATGTTGGCGTCCAAAAGGGACCGACGGGCGGCACTCGAGACTCTGCGCGGATCCATATCAATAGAGTCCCAGTGCCACAGGGAAGCCCTGAGGGTAGAACTACATAACCTCAGGCAGACGCTGGTTGAACTTGAGGCTTCCAGTCATTTAAGGGCAGAACAGCAGCTGGAGCAGCTTACATGTTCGCTCTCAGCTGAGCTGCATGCAACACGTGAGGAGATCCGGGCATCACACGAGGACATGCGTGTAGAAATGCAGGCAACCCGTGATGTGCTGCATGGGGATCTCCACACTTTAATCCTCCAGAATCAGACCTTCAAGACCCACATACTTGCTGCCATGGAGGACCATGCCAGGGCTTTGCATGGGCTGCCTCCCATAGTGCCACCACCTCCTGATGCAGCAGCAGAGAATGAACAGAGCGACAGCAGTTCTCCCACAATGGCATAGCCGTGCAGGCCATGAACCAAAGGAGGTCTTTTTTTTTCGCAACATCCACACAGGTGGGTGTTGGTGTGCACCCTGTCCTCGAACCTCCTGGGTGGCCTCCCCACCGCCCTGGCACCCACATGGCCATTTTTGATTTTTGATTTTCTTTTTTACAGTGTGTTGCCTATTGTGGCTCCCGTGGGCATCCACTGTATTCTGGCTGGGCACATGCAGGCTTGTCCTGAGTTTGGGTTAGATGCTTGGGTTCGTGAGACACACACGCCTCCTGCTTCCCGTTTCCATGGGCTTGCAAAGGGTGTAACCAAGTGACAGTGAATTACACAGTGACATTGAGCTCCCATGAGCTGTGTGGGCAGTCTGTAGTCAATACTGTGTAGACATCCGTAGTGGATATTGTTGTATTGTACACTGCATGGTGTATTGATATGTGCTTGTGCATCCATGTCTTCCTCCTAATTTGCAGGTTCCTTCCTCATGTCTTCACAAGGCCGTCTACTTTGCAGATGCAGTTCATGTTGTATGCAGTACACTGAGACATTTGCGTGTCAGCAACACTCTACAGTTGGAAGGGGTCGATGTGCTGGCGTATTCAGGTTGTAAGACTACCACTACTTGAACTTAGTACTGTCATGTTTTTGCATTTTGCCATGGTGTGTTGCAGCTTGTGTTGGTGGTAAGTATTAGGTAATGTGTGGGAGCATATTGTGTGTGGGACATTTCCATTAGGTACAGTGTACTTTGTGACACTTGTGTCAGGTCTTTTGCATTGTTTGCTTACTTTCACATTGCATGCCATGGTGTGTTTGGTGGTGGAGCTGGGGAGGGGTTGGGTGACATGGCGCTGTTCTCATGTTGTATTTAACAAGGGGGTAATGAATTTAGCAGCATAGATGTATGTCTTTTGATGACACAGCATTGGTGGTGTTTGGGTAGGTAGGGATGCACACAATGTAACACTTCCAGGTGACCAATCTCAGGCTTGTATGGTTGTGACAGTTGTGTCCCTTATGTCATCATCATTGATTGTCAGCTGGTATGTGGAAGGGCTGTGTGCACTCCACAGGGGTGTGATTTTATGTGAAGTAATTATCCACCAGCTGCGTACGGGCTGCCTCACCACTTGCCCTTTCACCTCCCATGCGCAGTGGGCATGCATGTAGGTGGGGATGTGGGGGCACCACCATGTCCACCGGCAGGCCCCGGCGTGTTGCAACGTTGTGCAGGACACATGCTGCCACTATGATCCTGCACACTACTGGGGGAGCGTAAAACAGCTGCCCACCAGAACGGTCAAGGGAGCGAAAGCGTGACTTGAGCACTTCGAATGTGCGCTCCACTATGCCCCGGGTTGCAATATGGGCTGTGTTGTATCTTACCTCGGGTGGCGTGGTGGGGTTCTGAATTGGCGTCATCATGTGGGTGCTCAGAGGGTAGGCACTGTCCCCTGGGGAGGTGGTGAAGGGTATCATTAGTGGGGTTGTGACATTACTCAGTATCTGACATGCATGCATGTGCAGTGGCATTTATACTCACCAAGCAGCCATGTATCGCCATGCCGCCCATCTTCTAGGTCCCGGTTTAGGGTTGACATTCTGTAAATGAAACTGTAGTGGGTGGACCCTGGATAGTTGGCATACACTGAGGTGATGATTCCCCTGGCATCACATACTACCTGCACATTGATGGAATGCCAGTGCTTGCGGTTTCTATAGATGTGCTCAGATGCCCTGGGGGGACGTAGAGCCACATGGGTGCAATCAATGGCACCTAGCACATTGGGGAATTGTGCCACCCCGTAGAAATCCTGGACGGCAGCATGCCTTTCTGCAGGTGTTCTGGGCAGGTATATGTGCCTGTGGACTGATGGGCGTGCAGTCATGATAGCCAACACCTGGTGTAGGCAGCGTGACTGCGTGGCCTGTGACCCCCCCCCCACTATAGCACTTGTCCGCTGAAATGATCCAGTGGCCAAGAAGTGCAGTACATTGAGGACCTTCTCCAGGGGGCTGAGTGCTTGGGAGCACAGGGTGGGTGATGTGAGGTCATCCTCCCACTCACTCACCAGCTCGAGTATTATGTGAGGTGGAAACCTGTACCTCCCATACACCTGGTCACCAGGCATCCCAAAAAGGCTGGTTCTGGGTGTAAAAATTCTGGGCCTGACTATCCTCCTCCTCCTCCTGTGGTATCCTACGACCACTGCTGCTAGGAACGGTATGTTCATCTTGGCATCTGAGCTTGTTTGTTGTTTGCGCACACTTTTATTTTGCGCGGGTCCACGTACGCCTGCTTCCTGCTGGCGTACGTGTTTCCGGATTAGCGCGTCTTTTTTGGTGCATGCATTAGCCCCTATTCCATGAATACGTGTTGTGGACGCGCGTGTGGCGTTGTTCCCCATTCCGCGAGTTACGCCCCCTGTTCCGCCTACTTTTGTTGTGTGTGCTGCGCTATGTGTGCTTTCGCTGTGCACTTAGCGCACGCTGTTTGGAGACGTGTGCGCCAGCGTGCGCCATGCAAAATTTTAGCGCACATCCAGGGATTTACACGCGCACGTACTTCCTTTACTCACTGTGTGCGGGTTTCGCTGCGATTCACACGCTTTCGCACGCTTGCGCTGAAAATTTCAGCGCACATTAATTCCATGAATCGGCCTGATAGTGGCGAACGAGATTGATGATCTAATCAACATATGATGATTATGATTGTACAAACAAGGGGTAGACATACTAAGGATGAACAGAGAACAGAGTGAGGGAGGGAAGGGGGGAGCATTCAGAACATTTAAAGTTGTGTAAACTTTATAAGAATATTTAGGTAATCAAATGTAATCATTTGTTTGAAACATTGTAGCAATTGATATTCATGAACCATGAGTTGACATATTGTGAAAGGAGAGATATTCAGTAATAAGCATCATTTAACATCGTGTTTGAATCAGACATTAAAACGCATTGCCTGCGTCAAAGTCTGTGGGATGTGAGAGTCTCCAAGTATCTGCCAAACCAGTTCCTGTGATGCAGCGGATAAATGAGTAGTGAGATTTGAGCGTCGGAAGATGCAATGCAATACTCCCCAGGCATAGTTCGAGTACGTAGAGCTGTACATTTGTCCACCCTATTTCTTGGTGATCTTTGCTTGCTTTTCGGCTGTCAGATGTGTTTCTTGCAGCATTGCAATTCGGACTCTCACCCTATCCAACCCGGTATAGACACGCAACCTCTTAACATAGGCATTCAGCCCCCTAACATTCCAGGTGACTATTACAGCTTCTTCCCGGCCCATTTGGTTGCTTTTGATCTCGGACTTTCTATGCCCATGTGCCCATGTGCCGTCCTGTGCCTTGCAATCCTCCCTTTATTCCTTCCCTTAGTCCCGTCTTCCAGGGGTGGTATCAACCTTTCTCCTCCTCGCTTGTTCTTATGTGTGTGGGATATTTACAGGTCTGTCCTCTCGTTGCGATGCTGTGGGAGCTCTCTCCTGGATTTATACCCGCAGGCCAGCCTCTTGCACTGTGTCCATGTTCATGTTGCTTTGTGCTTCCTCCAATGTTCATGCCTTCACTCCTCCAACCTATCCACACACTAACTATAACTATTAACAAATGCCTAGCCACTCTCCCTCTGCTCAAGCTTCACCGCTTTCCTTATGCCACTCTCCTATCCATGGGCGCACTTGCTGCAGCAGAATGCTTCAAAACTAGCATCACAAATTCTGTCCTTTCGTGGGGTTTCTTGTGGCATCTGGTGGTTCTCCGTGGGATGTTCGGGCTCCCACTTCTTGAACTGCTGGTGCTGGGCCCTTTAACATGCCCCACTCATCAGTGTCACGCTGTGATACGTTAAGGTGAATTTCTATCGTTCTGTCCATTTCCCCTTCTTTGTTCCGGGATCCTTTTCTGGTCCATCCACTCATGAGCGTTGGCAGTGGTCTTGAAGATGTGTACGCTTCCGATGTGTAGCACCTTCAGTTTCGCCAGGTAGTAACATGAATCGCACTTCCGCCACCCTGAGGCGGTCCTGGTTCAACCAGAATTGGGCCCGTTGTTTCTGGACCAATGCCGTGTAAACCTGGTAGATGGTTATTTTGGAAGCGTTCCTCGTTATCACTCCTCCCTCTATTGAGAATGCCAAGATCTTCTCCCGATCCTTAAAGTTCATGATTTTTGCTGTCATGGGTCTTGGGGGTGCCCCCGGGATGGGTCTCTGGGTGATAGTCCTATGTGCCCTCTCTACTACGAAACCCTGGGACAAGTTCCCTGCCCCCACTTCCTGAAGCAGTAAGTTCTCTACGTAGTTTGTGGGGTATCTGCCTTCCTCCCCTTCCGGCAGCCCCACTATGTGCACGTTGCTATGCCAGGCTCTCCCTTCCGCATCTTCCTCTCTTCGTTCCAGGGTGCGGATGCGGTCCAGCGCTTCTGCCATTTGGGATTGAGAGGTTGTGATGTTTGCACTGTTGCTTTGCACCTGTTGTTCCGCTTTGGTTGCTCTTTCCATCAGGTTCCTCACATCTTGCCTGAGGATTCCCACATCTACAATCACTGCATCCATTTTGCACTCCAGTAATGTTTTGACGGCTGCTATGGCTTTGAGTATTGGGCTTTCCTCCGGTCCTCTTCCCAACTGTTTGGGATTAGAGGTGCTTGCACTGTCCTCTGGCGCCACAGCCTGAGGCTCCACGTTCTTCCTGGCAAACGCCTCCATGCTAGCTTGCCTTCCTTTGCCGCCTCTCTGTTTGTCCGGCATTCTGGCACCAGTGGCCCGTGTGCGTATGTGTCAGAGCCCTAGCTTCTTCTCTTGTCCCTTAGCCCTTTTGCTTATAATTGGAGTCCCTCACCTGCCCATTCACTGTGCCACCTGTGTGCCTGAAACAGTTGCTTTGTGGCTCTTTCAGTTTATCCCAGGGCGGTCCCGCCTCGGGAGTGTCTCAGGGTTTCCTCTGTATGTTAGCCGAGTGATCCTGTGGTTCCAGCTGATGTCGTCACCCAGGTCTAATGGCTACCTTCATCTGATGCTCCCTCCGGGTGGTCTTCCTCTGGTCGCACATGCACCCTCACTCTGTGCTCCCCGTGCAGTGCTTGCAGTCCCTCTGCCGGTGTGGCCTCCCTATCCTTCTCACCCATTGTTGCAAGCTGGGGACTGCTGTGCTGTGGCAGAGCTATTTGCTCTCGTATCTCGTCTAGGGGGGCCCCTCTGCCGTTCCCCAGTTTAGCATACCATGGGCTCGCCTCTGTATGCTGTCTCTCTGCTGGTGCCAATGTCAGTAATTATTCTGGGCGTGCCTAGGCTGTTGTCCTATTCTGCATAGTTCACAGCTGTCCTGTTCCCTCTGCCACTACTGCTTCTAGTGCCTTCCCCGAGGCTGGCATGTGTTCCTTGTGGGTGGATGGACTGTGCCCTCCCACGTGCCAATTGTTATTTGTTTGCAAGTTTATCGTGCACCGTCCTTCGGGTAGGTTGCGCTGCACTGTGATACCCTCTGGTATGGAGATGTGCCTCTCCGCCTCAGCCTGTCCACTTCCACTGCTTGCACTCTCTCTGTCCCAGGCCTGCTGGCTGGGTGGCCAGTCTTACTAATGGTAGTCCTTCCGGTGTGGGTCTGTAGGTTCCACTCCCTTCGTTTAGGCCTCGTTTCGGGTTATCCAGCCCCCCCAATGATCCTGCAGCCCTCCCCCATATGTTGGCGGCGGCTGATGGCAGGCTCGCCGTGTTATGGCAGTGAACCTATACAAACTGCCCTCCCTGTTTTCAGGGGTCCGATATGGGCTGTTCAGGGCTCACCCTGCATCAAGAGTCACACTTATCAGAGGCAGTGGACTGTGTCCTCCCTTGTATTTATGGTCCGCAATTCGGTGTGGCTCCCGGTCCCGTGATGGCCGACGGCTAAATGGTGGACCAGCGGGCCACCCCGGGCCGGTGTTCACCGCCTCTGCAGCACGTTGTCCTGGACGGCCTTGTACCTGAGTATTGTGGCGATTTCTCCCAGGTCCGTGCCAGAAGAGTCAGGGGTGGCTCCCTCAATGTCTCGGCGCAACTCTCCCTCGCAGCTCCTGGTGGGTGAGCCGCTCAAAGCTGCAGGCACTTCCACACGCAGGCCTCCCTCGTTATCTCTCCAGGTGCAGCGCAAATTCCCCCGACTGGGACTGCTAGCCCCTTGTTGTCCTCTCCGCCTGCCATCTCATGCCACCAGTGACCCCCGCAGCAACCAATGTTTCTTCCGCGTGGTCGCAGTGCTTCCTATCTGTGTCTGTTAGTGTCCGCCCCATGTGGTGGCCGGGTCTCTTACTGCAGCACCAAGGTGTTGTCTGGCTCCCTGATTGCCCACTGAGCAGATTGCCTGATCATTACGTCCTGCTCATGTACTGGGATATATCCCCCGCGCACAATGCTTCTCGCTTCTCTGCACCCTTATTGTTTCCGTGGAGCTTCTCTGACAGGCTCGGGCAGATGCCCCTGCCATTTTGTGGGCCATCACAGTGATCGCCTCAATCTTCCTCCTGGTCGTACCCTTTGTCCAATTCTCATCAGGATTTCTGCCGGCTTTCCCTCAGGACTTCGGGCATCTCTCTGCCACTTTCCTTATGATTCATTTGCGTTTTCTTCCAGCTATCAGGATCTTCCATCGGATCATGCGGGAGCTCCCAGATTTCACTCCTCCAAGCCACGCCTCAATGTTGAAGAGTTATGTGGTTGTAGTGTGGTACTGATAAGGAAAGGTGAGGTGGTGGTACTGGTGTACTGTAAAGATGAAGACTACTGTGGTGAAGAAGAGTGAGATGGAAGTAGTCGAGGACTGTGACTAAGAAGAGCGGTGTGGGGGTATACAATTAAGATTGCTATTCAGAACTGGGATGAGGAAGAAGAGAGAGGCATGATCATGTAGATATCTTCCCGCCTGATAATAGGAGTGAATTGAGGGATTCAATCTTAAGTGACATGAAAAAAAAGATTGTCCAATCATTGCACAATTTTTTATTAAACTAATTAAGCAATTAGAAGCTTCGTTATCACATTTAACAACACAATAACACAAATGGCCCCTTAATACACGCCTCCACACATGTTAATTTAGGAAGCATTCACTGATTTGTTTATATTAAAAAACTGATTTCTCCTAAATTAACTTAAAATACTAATTTCCCTCTACTAGCAATACCAGTGATAGGCACACCACAATATATTACATTTTTGAAGTAATTACACCTTCTTTTTGCCATTCTAGACAATTCTCGAACTCAGAAAAAAGATTTTAAATAAAACTACACCATCCTCGAACCACAAATCGTCCATTCTTGCCCTGCTACACATGCTGCATGGCTTCGAAATTGCTCTACTTACACCCCTTATAACAATTTAGGGCCCTTTCCAAAATCAATTCCAAGAATTCAATTCTCGAATTTGGTAAATGGCGGATTATCAAAAATTAATAAAATAAATGGCACCAACAATGCATCATAGGAGATATAACTAGGTTTTTTTGGGTACAAGGGAACAAGTGCACCTCACTCACCCTCAACGGATTTCTTTCTAGTGCTTTGTGTCCAACTTATTAATAATTTGGGGGCAAATTAGTCCAGCTGTTTAGCCTGAACGCTTGAGCAAACACTTCCTGCGGGAAAATGGATCGAAAAGTACTCCTTAATATCTTTTGAACCGTGACACGGATTTGCACAACACTTTACAGTTCTGGGAGGCATGGGGCTTGTTTGTAAAATATTGGGAGAGAGACAGAGAGAGCGACATGGAAAGAGAGATACTTTTGCAGGAAAATTGCATTCATTTGAGAGAGAAGACAGCCATAGGCAGCAGACTTGCGAACATCAAGCATTTGATTTCCTTATTTTCTATTTAAAAGCTTTCAGAAAATCTGCTTCTCAGAGATAGGATGGCACAAGAAAGAAATGGATTTTCAGCCTGTACAGCCAGAACTCAATTTAAATATCTACAAAAATATACAGTGAATTTGTGATGGTCCTATCAGAAACTAAAAATGTGGTTGGACGAGGTGTAAACTCTTTCAGAGGAAATCCGTTTTTCAGATCTGTATCTAATATGCGCAATATTGGACGGGAGAATAGAGAAATGTTGCAGCATGGGCAACACAGCTGAGGGCGGGTGATACATTCATGAGTGACGCCACCCCACACAGGGTTTTTATCTGTCACTTGAGAGAAATCTGGTAGAGACATTTAATTAATTTCTGCCCAGGCAACAAGCTGGACAAATGAGAGAAACTCTGGAATTTGAATTACCAGCTGTATAGTAAGAAAGGGATTCACCACAACGATGGGAGTATGGGTGTACTATGAGCGGGGGCTGTGGGTTGCAAGAAGAAACATATCTTCAGGATGAGTTGAAGGATGCACATTTAAAAGTGCACCCGACATTTAATAACAAGATAGACTTTTAAATGTGGAGAAATTGTAGGTAACCCTATGTGCCTGCTTCGAATAGGCACACAGTGGGTGCCACTGCATGATAGGGTGTTCCTGAACCAGTCATACTTTGTTTTTTTGGTGACAGCAGTTATCAACCACTGTTATCTCACTTGCATTTCAGTTCCTCAAATAAGATATGAATGCATTTTTTGGGTCTCATTTTACTTGGGCAGGCCCCTCAAAGGCCTTTCTCAGAGAAATATGCAGAGAGTCTGTAGGACATGGTTGGGAGAGCACTTCCGACACAAACGGCGGCTGGCCAGCAGCCAGAACATCATTTGTGCCACTGCTCAGCCCTGTGGAAATGAACAGATGACCTTTGAGAATAAGGTGACCTGCACATTTCCAACAAATGGGTTATCAAAAAATAGCATTTCCTCTGCTATTTTTTTAGATCTCCCATTTTTGGAGGATCTGCGCCTAAATCTACATTTAAAAAGAAAATGTAAAAATGGTTACAATATGAGAGGGACAGGAGAGAGATTGGGGGTGATGGGTGAGGTGTGGAGTGGTAGCCAAGAAAGAAGAGGGAGAGCAGTGGGTCTGAGGGGGAAGTGATGGGCTAGAGAGCAGAGAGGAAGCAATGGGGCGGTGGGCCAGACATCAGAGAGCGAGCAGCAGGCCAGAAATCAGAGAGGGAGTGGAGGTACAGAAACTAGAGATGAGTGTGGGCTCAGGGCCAGCAGTGGGCCAAAAAGAGGAGAGGGAGCGGTTGGATTGAAAGAGGCAGTGAGCTGCAGATTGGGAGAAAGGATGAGGGAAGAGTGTGATAGAATGGGAGAAAGAATGCAAGATGCAGAACTAGCATGAAAGAATGAAGCACTGTACGCTGCGGGAGGAATTGGGGAGCGTAAGGTGTGAGTATGATTTGGAGTGTGGCAGGGACTGGGGAGCACAAATTGTGACTTGGCAGTGTGACAGGGCACATGAGTGTGTATATGACAGACTGAAAGGTTTGGGAACGCACGTTGTGATGGGGAATTGTTGAGACGTATGAGGTATGTTGGTGAGAGAGGTGTGTGGGTGGGGTTTCCAGAACATAGAAGAAGGATATTTTCTGCATTAGAAGTGATAACAGTCAATACTGTCAATAATATTAAATAGGCATGAACATTAAACAAAAAGATAGCCAAAACAAACACTGTTCTGCAAAGCCAGAGATATCTGGGACTCTTCCTTTTAAAATGATACAAATGGTGAAGATAATGGCAACTTGGCTCTCTTGTAGCCTTGAACACTGCCTCCTTCTTGCAATGTGCCAATCTTACACCCCCCCCAGTCAATACAAAATGTGCCTAAAAATTTCCACAATAAATACAGTTTTGTGCTGCATAATTTGCCATTTCATGCCACAATATCCTGGGGGTCTGATTAGAGGAGGCATTGAGAAATAGGCGGGAAGGCTTTTATTTGCACAGGACATTGTCAAAGAGCTATGTTCTGTTGGTGAAATGTATAAGATGGGAGTATGTTTGGAATTTAAAAGGTTATGAGCATGCAGGTGGCCTTTTCTAGATCAGTAGGGATGGTGATGACACAGTTACATGTGCCTAGTAGCAATTCCCTGCTGTTAGCCCAATTGTCTAAAGTAACCACATTCTGATTTTAGCCACATTTTGCCAAGTAGCAATTCTCTGCTGTTAGCCCAATTGTGTCATGTAGCCACACTCTGATTGAGCAATTGCAAGGACCACCCACGCATCTCACTGAGATAGAATTGTGTAGATTAGCCACGCGGCACATTTAGATAGATTTGTGAACATTAGTCATGCAGCACTTTAGATACATTTGTTGAAGATTAGCTAGCCACGCATCACACTTAGACTGTGACATTAACCATGAGTATCTCCATATAGAATCGTGTAGATTAGCTACATAGAAGAACTTACAGAGTAGTCAACCACCCCACTCCTGCTTCCTCCAACACACCACCAAACACTATACACACCCACTGGGCTAGCTGACCTATACACTAACACACACCCAACACAGATAACACAAGCTTACGAGAACAAACCTGGACACAGGACCTTACCCATATGGATAAAACAAGCCAGTGGACACAACCTGAAATACCATCCAAATCAACACAAAAAACACACATACCCTCTCCTATATAACAAACAGTCGCATAGAAACAACCCAGGCATTGGACCATACCCGCGTGGATACAATAAACTAGTTAACACAACCTCCATCTGCAAGCCAACACATACAGACACCCGTTTCTCCTGGTTCTGGACCTATCGCATCACTCTTCACTCACTAACCAATCCTGTCCTCTCTCTTGCAGAGCGACATGAGCGCCTGGAGACTGCCCATGGGAGGTAGTGGTGTGCGGTATAAATCAACATAACATAACATATGCTTTTATTTTTCTATTCTTTATCTCTTTTGTATGCTTTAAATAAGGGCGATATTTTGATTAACATGAAGAGAAATCTCTTTTTTTTCAAATTTTTTTCTCCAAGTTTGGAACTTGATTTTTTGAACAAAACAACTATTTGGTTTAATTTTCTCATGCTAAGAATACTTGGCAAAGTATTTGGTATTCGGCTGAATACTACATATGGTATTCAGTACATCCTTATTGTAAATAATGCAGCCTTTAGTGGTTCCTTTCAGGAGAGACTGTAAACCCTCAAGAGTTGCATGGAGTTCAAAACTCTCCCTGAGAGAACTGCTTTGCGTTTCCTTGCGACCATGTCCAGCAATTATACAAAACAATGTTTCGAACAGCCTGGCATGACCCCTGTGCTGGGGTCAAACTGCCCGTATAAAACCATTTTCACTGGGAACTTGACCTTAGTGAATCACCTTATCCTCACAATACAGTTTTACCTGGACAGGATATTAAAAAAATTGCACCGTGAATGTCCCCAAAACAGCTCCCAGATCAAGTAATGAAACATGCATGCTTGTTCCAAGCAGCAAACGGGTTCGAGGATATGGGAGATCCTTCCCAATGCAGGCAGCCATGGCATGGAAGACACTCCCAAAGGAATTGCCTGCCAAACCCAATCCCTTGAGTTTTAGAAAACGCCTGAAAACGCTCCTTTTCCAATAGCTACCCACTTTCCTGTGATCTTGATCAATGCCTTCACATCCTCCTTTTCCTCTTTGCGGGCTCTGGCGTTCTACAAATGGACAGATAAATAAACAAATACATACATGTACTGCTAGAGGTAAGAATAAAGCAATGCAACGTTTGCTGGGGTTTCAGGCGAACTGTTTTGACACCAAACTGCAGGTCTTTACATAAAGTTGAATTTAAGGGAGCCTGGTTTGGTCTCAACGACCCTTTGTACTCAGACAAAAAATTACAACACACATAACAGCTCGCGGAACAGCGATTTTTCTTTTCTTGTGCAGAACTCTGTTGACTTGTAGGAGACCTTTAAGAATATAGATAAATATTTCATATGTCAGACATTCTTCGCTGCCTAGAGCGCATCACCTCAAATGAAACTCCCCGATTGGAGGCAACGCTCCCTTTATCAAGGTGACTGGCTCCGAAAGGACTGAGGGATTTTCAGGATGAATCACCCTTATTTTCTGAACTTTAATTCCTAGGATCCGCCAGCACCTCGGGAGAGACAATTCTGCTGTGTATTATTTATATGTAATACAAGTGAAAGACAAGCTGAATGTCTTTGCCGTTCACTCCAATGCTATGGGACTATACCCGCCCTGGGAAAAAATCATATATTTTAGGTGTACAATTTAATCTTGTAGTTGTAATGCTTGTTGTATAACAGTCCTCGAACATAAACATGTCTGAATTGTGCAACAAACATTTTATTTGCAATAGACCAACCTTTAATAATATGACTATATCTATTAAACCTCTTTGTACGGATTATACTGTATATCAACATTATTATGGGTTTAGGTTAATAATCGCTATGCAACACACACATATGTACAATTTAACAGGGGCAGTACAACTATTTCCACCGAGTATTTGTTACATCAATTTTGTCATTTTGTAGCACTACAAATAACTAGATATAGGGCCTTATTGCGATTTTGGCGGTAGCCATGCCGCTATTGGCGGAATGGCTGCCGTTAAAATCGGGTCCGGGTTACCAGAATGGGGAATTACCGGGCCATTCCGAGATTGGAGGTCTCGGTAATTCCGCCCTCCAGGAACCGGGGGCCGGACCTTCCCCATTCCCATTCAGCCCCATAGGGCTGAATGGGAATGGATGAGGGAGCTAACAATGGGCCGATTACGACCGGCCCGTTGTTAGCTCCCTCCTCCCCTCGCGGGACCCGCTCTGCACGTCTGGTAAAACCAGACGTGCAGAGCGGGTCCCGTGAGGGGACCTCGTAATGTGGCAGAATGGTGGTAACGGGTCCGCATCCTTTTGCGGCACCTGTTAACCCATTCCACAACTCTTGTAATGAGGCCCATAGTATCATAAACGCAGTGGTGCTTTGCAATTGCATCTTGCAAAGGTTAAATGGCCGGCACTGTTCGCATTAAAACCCTTGAACTCTCTAGGTTGCGCGCATGCTGCAAAATGTTAGCCATGTTGGTAACAATTTATAAGACCTCGTTGATGCAGAATGCACCGTCCCCCGCAATATGTGGGTGCATTAACCTTCATGCACTACTAATTGAGACCAGACATTTGCTTCCAGGGGAAATGGTTGACTGCTCAAGAGTCACTCATTCAGCCACTTCATGCATATTTTAGTGTCCAGTGAATTCCTAACACCTTGAGTCATTGGGCAACTAACCCCAACATAGTGGGGAGTTTGTAGAGGGTGTGGTCATCCCACTATCAACGCATGTTCACTTTGTGAATTTTCATTGAAGGAGACTCTCATTGCAAATGCTGTTTTCACATTTCCACTTCTGTTTAAAAGGTGAAGATGTAAATAGAACAAAGAATTTGCTCACGCAAAGCATAAGCAATGTTGATTTGGGCAGACACATTCTGCTATGGCTCTGTGCCCATCATTGTTATTATGTTTTTGCTCCTGCTTTGCTTCTAAGGGAGGGGAGCAAGAGAAGGAGGGATTTCTTAACAACGAGGATCCATGTAACAGCTGGCACAACCCCTCTACTCGGGTCAATCTGCCCATATAAAGCCATTTGCTATGGTAACTTCACCTTAGTGAATCACCTTACCCTCACAATACAGATTTCTTATGCAAATTATGACCCATACAATCCTTTATGAATTGGTTCTAGTATACTACATTACAATTTGTTTTTAACATTTTTAAATTTGAAATTTAAAATTCAACTGAGGCAGTACAAGACTCCACTCTTAGTATAAGGCTGTACCGCCTGAGTACATGGTAGCGTAGACAAAGCAGCTTGACCTATCATAGGAGGGAGAGAGGGCTGTAGAATGAGTACAAATGAAATTGTAATACAAAAGGTCCAAAGAAACACTGAAACACTATGGGCCTCATTACACGTTAGGCGGAGGACCAAGGTGCTATTAGCACCTTGGTCCATGCCGGTAAAATACCGGCACCGCCTTAGTGGAAAAGGGAATTACCGCCCTATTCCAAGGTTGGCGGGGCGGTAATTCCCCCTTCCCCCATTGCCCTTCCCCATTCCCATTTTTGCCCCATTGGGCTCTATGGGAATGGGGAAGGCGCTAATTACGGTGCCACAAATTGCGGTATCGTAATTAGCACCCTGGTCCCTTTGCGGGTTGGTTTTTAACGCCTGCTAAACAGCAGGCATTAAAGTACCTACCCGCAAAGGGACCTCGTAGTAAGGAGGTAAGGGTTTACCAGTACCGGTGCCCTTACCGGTACCGCTAAACCCTTACAGCCGTCCGTGTAATGAAGCCCTATGTATGTAAAAATAAATGATTTATTTAAATACAGCTAGGCCCAGATAAATCTATGGGTAAATACACACTAACACATTATATGAAATCGCAATTATAAAAACAAAACAAAAAACTATACCTGAAGGTACACAGACCCAAGTATAAACCTTATTTGAAATACCTAACAGTAGTTGTAGAGAAGTCAAAATCTGTTCATACACATTCAGCATAGGTCGCACCTATTTTTGGGGAGCAAAACAAACCAATGGTTACTTTCACAATTGCCTTCAGTAATGTAAAGGCAGTAGACCCTACCAGTTGAACTCTCAGTGCAAATCACATAATCAGCCAACTGGACAATATTCTTGTTGTGAATAGTGGAACACTTATTTAAGGCACATTAAAAACCTATAACTACTTTTGTGATAACACACAGTAATACTAGGTGGATGTATTATTCAATTAAAGGTGCTTTTGAGATCAGTGGAACACAGATTGAGATAAGCAGTAACTCTGGTAACTTATTTTTGGGGTGGCACACAGCGAACTCAGGTAAGTAAAACCAATATACTTTGTATATCTCACAAGGAGTCCAGGTTAGATATTTCCCAACTATACAAGTGACCGATGTAGGACTTATTAGGGACAGTTAAAATCGCAGACTCTGGGTTAGATAGCACAGGGAAAGTAACCCTAATGTTATACTTTACTGAATGACTCAAAGTTATTCTGGGTAGGCAACAACCTAATACAGACTTATTCTGGACAGGCTAACAGCAAGTCAGGGGAAGCAAGAACCAGTTGGGGGACACTCATACAATTATCCTAACAGGACTAGTCTGGTGATACCAACAGTTGGAGGACACTCATACCATTATCCTGCAGGAATCATCTGGTGAAAACAACACATTACTTTTCGGAAGAGGCACAACCTAATCACAAGTGAGTAGTATACCTTCACATCTACTTTCTATTACAATAGCAAAACAGTGTCTAAGGAAAGAAAGGATCGTAACCATACTTTTAAGAATAGTGCATCACAAATCCAAGGTAAGTAAGAACTATTGTAACTGTTCACTCTTAGAGTTACAGTTACCAACCAACTCTTTATTATTAAGTCACTTTTAAACTCTATTTTCTTTTCTAGGCAAAAGGCCCAATCACTTAAATGTTTTTCCCTTATTCTTGGAGTATGAGTGTTCTCAGTGGCAGAAGGGGGGGGGGGGGGTCACTAGGATCTAGTGTACAACAGGCAATGTAAAGGTAGGTACTTAAGTAGCAAAAGTCAGAGTTCTTTAGGAAGACTGAGGCCTCCCCATTAAAGAAAACACCCCACAGCTACACAGAAATCCTAAGAGACTTAAGGTAAGTACATACCCAAGCAAACACAGTACCTCAGCATTGAAGAAGATTTTGCAGCAGGAAAACATCAGGGTCTGCAGCCAAATACCCGGTGAGTGGATTCCTTTGTGTGGTGACTGAAAACAAGACATCAGACACAACTTTGCAGCAGGGATCGATGTAGAAGGCTCTAGGAAGGTTTTCCTTGTGGCTGAATGCAGTTCTGCAGATTTGGCGCCTTTTCAAGGAGCACAGCAGAAGTCAGAAAATCCTGATTGAATTCTTGTCATTACAAAGTTCCAGCACTCTGCTGAGGGGAGTTTCTTTACTTGCTTTGTGTCTCTGGAGATCTACCAGGATGCATACAAAGTTTCAGTGAGATTTTGAATTGGGAAGACTGTGCACCATACAGTAGCTTGAGGTCCCAGAGTATTGGGGGATTGCAGTAACTCAAGGTTGCAGAAATACGTGGAATGGCTCAAAATGCAGGTCTTCTTGGGTCTAGTGCGTCTGACTAGGCTCTGGGTCGAGGTAATTGTTTTCAGAGTCCCCAGGTTTATTGGAAGGAAGGGTTATAGAAGGCTCCGGATAGACAGCAGGCTCTCCAGTCACTGGAAATCGTTTCTGCTGCTTTTCCTTCATCATCCTCTTTGGTTCTGGTTCCAGTGGTCGACTTGTCTTCAGCTCCCTGTTTACAGTACTTAACAGAAACTACAGCACAACTTCTGCATTCCCTCCCTGCATTTTACAAGAAGGGGCGGTCTGGTTGTCCAATCAGGACAGCCAACTACCCACTGGGATGTGTCCCCATTCAGGCAAGGAGGAAGACAAAGGGTTGTGAAGTTGTGGCCTCCTTCCTTGCTTCCTCCCCTCACAGACAGATTGGAGCTTGGGCGGGTAGTTGAGGGGACTCCGGCCTAAGATAAAAATCACACAATTAATTCCCATCCTGAATGGCAGGGGAAGGAACAAGATTGGACAAGAAACAGATTGGACAAGAAACACTAAAATGGCAAATATGGAAGACAGGGGCCATTTTGTTAAAGTGAGCACCTTTAGGTGACTGTATTGCAGCTGTGAACAGAGCCCATTGTAAAGGTGTACCAAATTAATACAAGGTAACACTGCCACCAGCCATTGAAGGTAAGCGTGTCCCTGTAACAGAATTGTTACAGTTTTAATGTGAAAGGGGATACATTGTATCTCCCCAGCACTCCGCATAAGATGGGGTGTGCTGGCTTCACAGAATAAAATGTAAAAGGGATCCAAAGATCCTTTCTACCCTTGGGAACGGAAGTTCACTCAAGGTTAACAAGATAAAGTTAAAAGGGTGCCCACCTATTTAAGACCTGATGTTCTGCACGACTGGGCAATATCTAACAGGTATATATGTATTCACTAAAGGGTGTGTCGTCTTTATTCTGTAGGGGTTTTGACAGAAAGATATAAAACTACTGTCAATACATTCATTGATTATTTCTTATGGGCCAGGAGGATAGCTAGAGACAACCTGTTTGTCTTGAAAGCAAGACACATAGTGCAACACAAGTTTAAGCCCTGGTCCTGCCTTAGCGACTGATCTTCGATATTAAGTGCATTTTAAAAGATTAATTCATGTACATCCAAGATGGATCAAAAGTGAATCAAAGAAGGCATGAGAGACACTCTGTTCAATTGTGCTTAAGCGATCCAATTCCTATTCTTGTGACAAGGGGTCTTTCCCTCTGAAATCATACCCAACATGCTTTGTTCAATAGGATGTGTAGGGGACAGGAATGAAATGAAGCTATAGAGAGAAAGAAGATGGTGGATCTCTTCCCTACTCATTCTGAGTTCTTTCTGTCTACACAAACTCTGCACCCTTTTCAGACCCATAGCATCAAAGGCCCTCTGGCATGCAACATCCAGGTTTGAGTCTATCCCTTTGGATAGGGTGTCCTCTTTTTCTATTGTTTCCGTGGGCAGCCTCTGCTGAGGGGCTCTCTCCCTGGAGAGAGGTGTTACCGGACCTCACAAAGAATCAAAAGGAGTATCCCCACTGGCTATGGCCATGCTTGCTGCAAGAGTGAAAGATAGTCTGGAGATAATACACACAGACTGTCCATGGCTGGGCTGGCTCACAATGTTTTTAACTAACTAGGAGATTATCCCCAGGTATGGAAAATAATGATTATGACATCATAGAGGTTATACATTTGTGTTTCATGTTCTAAATATGTATAACTCTTCAAACATTCATCAGTGTGTTGGTTGACAGAGAAGGACAGGTCGGCATATATGTTAACTTCCTGTCTTAAGTTAAATTACATTTTTTGGATTGCAGATTGACAATTGTTACTGATACACATATTGTATGTTTTTGTAGAATCAGAAAAAGACAGAATTACCTGCATCATTTTATTATTAGTACAAATCAAAATAGCCAGGCACACTATACTCTTTCCAGATAGCAATCCTTCCCACACTCTGATAGAATAGTTCCTCTTTTGTTCAGAATATATAGTTATTTCCCAGATTGCAGGTTTCACACAACACTTGGCCACACTTTTAATTTATCTTTACATTTCCATATATCAATGAGTAATTAAGTGCTCCTGTGATTGGGTCAGTTCATATGCTAGTATAGTCCAGTTGAATAAATTATCAGGCTAACAGAAATAGAGTAATCAATGACGTTTCATCTGTTATAATAATGAGGCTGTGAGTTGGGAGACTGTTTGTTCTCTTAATATGCTATTAAATTATATTTGCTCTAAATCAGTGCAGTTGTAGGGAATAGTTTGCCTCCTGTAGTGTTGAAAAATAAGATCATCAAACACAAAGCAATCAATTGTTGAATGACCATTTGAGAATCTTGATAAGGAAAGCCAGATACCTTAAATGATGCACGCCTTACTCTCTTTTACAAGATAATTAAAGGAAATGTAAAGGTCACTCTGCCTTGAATAAAGAAGCTCTTTGAGCAGATTCTCCGAAATTGCTATTAATATGCTGACTGCCTTGCACAAAATGATGAGCTACAAAATATCAGCACTGCACAAAGTGAACCCAGGTCATGGTCAAATTAGTACTCTACACTTCATGCCAAACTAAATTATTAGAAACCTAGTGTTTTGGCAACTAGGATTCCCCTGGCAAATAAGTCAATATTCCATTGTATGCATAGTAACTATAGGTCTTTAATGTTCTTTGTTAGCTTCCCTGTCCAGTACTTCCCCTGAACTCTTTACTGTGGATATGAGCGAATGCTACACACATTACTTATCTGAATTCAGAATTCAGAATGAATATACTCCCCCTTAGCACTAAAGGGGTAAAAGCAATGTGAATGACTAAGAATGAGGTTTAAATTCACAGGCAACATACACAATCTAAGACTCCATTTCCAGATGTGGATATTATTTTTGCACTCAATAATTTTAGAAGTAAGATTCTACTCTCCCACATCAACCATGTGTCTTCTAAATACTTTGATGAAATCCTATTGTAATGTTGACTTTCAGGTTCTCCAAGGGCCAATTTTCCAGCAGCATTTCTTAACCTCTTAGTTCAACTATTAAAACAATGTGACAGTGGTACTAAGTGTCTTCCTCATTGTCAGATACTGTACGACATGATTTGAAATATGGAGATGTTTTGTATTTGCTGAAAACATAGTTAATTAAATCTACAGGGTTGTAATAATTATAGACCTTTTTCACATGCCTTTTATTGGATAATGTAAAAACAAAATATAGCAGGCGGAGCATAATGATGCTACATAAGACATGTTTTGTGTTACTCAACTTAGTGAAATTCATTGCATCATCCACAGAAGCATGAAGCACTGAGTGGACATTCCAAGATGTCAACCTGTGAACATAATGTATCATTACAAGGTTGGAGGTAGCCTTGCTGGTAAAACCACAAAGGCTACCTCTAAACCAGCAAGAAAGTCTAGCACCAGCGAATCGGCAGTTACCGGGGTATTCTGGCCCCGCCGGACCCGGTTATTGCCCTTTCACGGGTGCTGGTGCCGGTAGATCCCCATTTCCATTTGAGCCCCATAGGGTTCAATGGAAATGGGGATGCCTGTAGCACCGGCATGGTTCATTACCGTGCTGGTGCTACAGGCTTGCAGTGCTCATGGGTGCCTTTCATTCTGCCAGGGCAGGCCTGGAAGAAAGAAAGGCACCCAAGAGCACAACTCTGAGTTTGCCGATCCGGATACAACAGTACCAGTAAGCTTACCGGTACCATTGTATCTGGACCGGCAACCAATGTAAAACACAAGTCCCTGTAGTGGGTACATAAGTCCACAAAGCATGATGCCCAGCTCATAGAAAATGCTGTCTACAAACATAGGGAGGATAGCCCAGAGGCAACATGCTTGCCTTGGAAGCAAAATGACACAGAGCACCACAGGTTCAATCCCCGGGTCTGCGCTTAGAAACATCTGGGTATTAAGTGTGTTATAAATAACCTGTCATATCAAACAACTTCTAAGATCTAAGTCAGGTGGGTTAACATCAAACCCACTACCCATAATCTCATCAAATATCAATAGTTGATAACCTTGGAGAAATGGTTGATGGTAGCATTCTGGAACCATGCTGCTATTAGATCTGCCCAAGGTCAACCATGGCATCCTCAATGGATGCCTTCATAAAATGGGCACTGGCAACCTTGCTTTGAACTGGCTTAATGAGTTTGGGATGATCCGACTCAGAGTGTTTCTCTGCATCCTTCCTCTTGAAGTGTCCCTTAGAACTCAATAGTCTCTCTTCTACTTTTTAATTTGTATATGTCCCTCTTACTAATCATGCTAGGATGTTTTATATGTATGCAGCTGATACCCAGATCCCCCTTTGGTTGGAAGGGTATCTTGATCAAACTATTCCAATCATCCTGAGCATGATGATTGCTCATTTGATGAATGATTACTATTTCAAAATGTAACACATTGTCGGGGGGAGAATTCTGTCGGGGTCGGCCGGGCCGTCCGCAGACCTCCGGGCAGGGAGGCCCCAACTCCTCCATTATATCCCAAAAAAGATAGAGTATGAGACACACGCAAGAAGCAAGGTGACTCTGCTGTTTATTAGACAAAACGGCAGGGATGGGTCAAGGAGCGTACGCGTCCGTCCTGACACACACACAATCGTGGGGCTCGCAGGCCCTTTTTACCTTAGTATGACGCGCTACTTGCGTCATCTTACAAAGTTTAGTAAAAAACCTATTTCCACTCTGGATTGGTTACTCGAGTGGTAGGGTTAGTATAGCGCACATATAGAGAACAGTGTTAGTGGCTGAGGGTTAGTCAGGTGGTATACCTGGGCTGTCCCTTCAATTTGATACATGGAAATTGTTACATGAAGACTTCTGAGGATTGGTCAATGTTAATGGCGTCAGTGATAAGAGCCCTCTGTTCTGATTGGTCCGCTCGCGAGTCTCCCAGTCTGGGACTATCGCTGTTCCCAGCTCGCGGTGCACCTGTAATTTGCAACAATGTTTTAATATGGGTAGGTGTAAACAATGTGAGGATTTATTCATATGTTGGGAGGTCGACTACTCCCACTGCTGCAGATGTCCAATGAGTCTTTTAATTGTATCTGCCTGTGTCTTCAAACGTGGGATTCAGGCATCTTCTTCCTCCTTGGCTTGGCATCTTGTCAGGTTTGGCTTTGTCACGTGAGGTGGGACCGTGTTTGAGGCAAAATTCAACATAATTAATATTGTTTTTCCTACTGTGTGCCTGTTTTATCTTGCAGGTGCGACCTTGGCGTTGGCTTGCAGCGTGCGAGATTGCAACATCGTGCCCTTGGCGGTGTGCTTTCGCCGGGCTCATTTTGCAGGGTCAGCAACCCAGTTCTTGCTCATTCAATGTTCATGGAAGCTTTTGCTTGCGGCCTACTTGGGCCTGGTGCATAGGTGGAACCGTTTGATGCAGAGCGCTTTAGGTTACGGTATCATATTGCTTTATCCTCAGTATCGTGTCCGTTATATTCTTCATTATGGTACATGGCTCTTAGAAGAAGCGTGAGCAAGCCTTTTTAGATAAGTTCATTACGCGTCTTGCATTTCTGCATTTTGAGAGCCTATGTGGAAAATAATAAAGATGCACGTCCGTGAGTATGTCTGTAGCCTACGTCATAGCACTAGGTATATTCTTCGTGTGGATCGGTGTGGGAGTGTCCGGTGTGTATATTTGCACAGGTGTGCTGACCGTTGGCTAGGTCGTCATGGCATCTCTAACGACGTGTAGGTTTAGTCGAGTTGATCCGTGCCGCAGGTGTCGGCATGGACAGGGCGGGCTGCAGGGCAGGTAGATGGGCACATCCGTATGTTATCCCCAGGTATGGAAAATAATGATTATGACATCATAGAGGTTATACATTTGTTTTTCATGTTCTAAATATGTATAACTCTTCAAACATTCATCAGTGTGTTGGTTGACAGAGAAGGACAGGTCGGCATATATGTTAACTTCCTGTCTTAAGTTAAATTACATTTTTTGGATGGCAGATTGACAATTGTTACTGATACACATATTGTATGTTTTTGTAGAATCAGAAAAAGACAGAATTACCTGCATCATTTTATTATTAGTACAAATCAAAATAGCCAGGCACACTATACTCTTTCCAGATAGCAATCCTTCCCACACTCTGATAGAATAGTTCCTCTTTTGTTCAGAATATATAGTTATTTCCCAGATTGCAGGTTTCACACAACACTTGGCCACACTTTTAATTTATCTTTACATTTCCATATATCAATGAGTAATTAAGTGCTCCTGTGATTGGGTCAGTTCATATGCTAGTATAGTCCAGTTGAATAAATTATCAGGCTAACAGAAATAGAGTAATCAATGACGTTTCATCTGTTATAATAATGAGGCTGTGAGTTGGGAGACTGTTTGTTCTCTTAATATGCTATTAAATTATATTTGCTCTAAATCAGTGCAGTTGTAGGGAATAGTTTGCCTCCTGTAGTGTTGAAAAATAAGATCATCAAACACAAAGCAATCAATTGTTGAATGACCATTTGAGAATCTTGATAAGGAAAGCCAGATACCTTAAATGATGCACGCCTTACTCTCTTTTACAAGATAATTAAAGGAAATGTAAAGGTCACTCTGCCTTGAATAAAGAAGCTCTTTGAGCAGATTCTCCGAAATTGCTATTAATATGCTGACTGCCTTGCACAAAATGATGAGCTACAAAATATCAGCACTGCACAAAGTGAACCCAGGTCATGGTCAAATTAGTACTCTACACTTCATGCCAAACTAAATTATTAGAAACCTAGTGTTTTGGCAACTAGGATTCCCCTGGCAAATAAGTCAATATTCCATTGTATGCATAGTAACTATAGGTCTTTAATATTCTTTGTTAGCTTCCCTGTCCAGTACTTCCCCTGAACTCTTTACTGTGGATATGAGCGAAGGCTACACACATTACTTATCTGAATTCAGAATTCAGAATGAATATACTCCCCCTTAGCACTAAAGGGGTAAAAGCAATGTGAATGACTAAGACTGAGGTTTAAATTCACAGGCAACATACACAATCTAAGACTCCATTTCCAGATGTGGATATTATTTTTGCACTCAATAATTTTAGAAGTAAGATTCTACTCTCCCACATCAACCATGTGTCTTCTAAATACTTTGATGAAATCCTATTGTAATGTTGACTTTCAGGTTCTCCAAGGGCCAATTTTCCAGCAGCATTTCTTAACCTCTTAGTTCAACTATTAAAACAATGTGACAGTGGTACTAAGTGTCTTCCTCATTGTCAGATACTGTACAACATGATTTGAAATATGGAGATGTTTTGTATTTGCTGAAAACATAGTTAATTAAATCTACAGGGTTGTAATAATTATAGACCTTTTTCACATGCCTTTTATTGGATAATGTAAAAACAAAATATAGCAGGCGGAGCATAATGATGCTACATAAGACATGTTTTGTGTTACCCAACTTAGTGAAATTCATTGCATCATCCACAGAAGCATGAAGCACTGAGTGGACCTTCCAAGATGTCAACCTGTGAACATAATGTATCATTACAAGGTTGGAGGTAGCCTTGCTGGTAAAACCACAAAGGCTACCTCTAAACCAGCAAGAAAGTCTAGCACCAGCGAATCGGCAGTTACCGGGGTATTCTGGCCCCGCCGGACCCGGTTATTGCCCTTTCACGGGTGCTGGTGCCGGTAGATCCCCATTTCCATTTGAGCCCCATAGGGTTCAATGGAAATGGGGATGCCTGTAGCACCGGCATGGTTCATTACCGTGCTGGTGCTACAGGCTTGCAGTGCTCATGGGTGCCTTTCATTCTGCCAGGGCAGGCCTGGAAGAAAGAAAGGCACCCAAGAGCACAACTCTGAGTTTGCCGATCCGGATACAACAGTACCAGTAAGCTTACCGGTACCATTGTATCTGGACCGGCAACCAATGTAAAACACAAGTCCCTGTAGTGGGTACATAAGTCCACAAAGCATGATGCCCAGCTCATAGAAAATGCTGTCTACAAACATAGGGAGGATAGCCCAGAGGCAACATGCTTGCCTTGGAAGCAAGATGACACAGAGCACCACAGGTTCAATCCCCGGGTCTGCGCTTAGAAACATCTGGGTATTAAGTGTGTTATAAATAACCTGTCATATCAAACAACTTCTAAGATCTAAGTCAGGTGGGTTAACATCAAACCCACTACCCATAATCTCATCAAATATCAATAGTTGATAACCTTGGAGAAATGGTTGATGGCAGCATTCTGGAACCATGCTGCTATTAGATCTGCCCAAGGTCAACCATGGCATCCTCAATGGATGCCTTCATAAAATGGGCACTGGCAACCTTGCTTTGAACTGGCTTAATGAGTTTGGGATGATCCGACTCAGAGTGTTTCTCTGCATCCTTCCTCTTGAAGTGTCCCTTAGAACTCAATAGTCTCTCTTCTACTTTTTAATTTGTATATGTCCCTCTTACTAATCATGCTAGGATGTTTTATATGTATGCAGCTGATACCCAGATCCCCCTTTGGTTGGAGGGGTATCTTGATCAAACTATTCCAATCATCCTGAGCATGATGATTGCTCATTTGATGAATGATTACTATTTCAAAATGTAACACATTGTCGGGGGGAGAATTCTGTCGGGGTCGGCCGGGCCGCCCGCAGACCTCCGGGCAGGGAGGCCCCAACTCCTCCATTATATCCCAAAAAAGATAGAGTATGAGACACACGCAAGAAGCAAGGTGACTCTGCTGTTTATTAGACAAAACGGCAGGGATGGGTCAAGGAGCGTACGCGTCCGTCCTGACACACACACAATCGTGGGGCTCGCAGGCCCTTTTTACCTTAGTATAACGCGCTACTTGCGTCATCTTACAAAGTTTAGTAAAAAACCTATTTCCACTCTGGATTGGTTACTCGAGTGGTAGGGTTAGTATAGCGCACATATAGAGAACAGTGTTAGTGGCTGAGGGTTAGTCAGGTGGTATACCTGGGCTGTCCCTTCAATTTGATACATGGAAATTGTTACATGAAGACTTCTGAGGATTGGTCAATGTTAATGGCGTCAGTGATAAGAGCCCTCTGTTCTGATTGGTCCGCTCGCGAGCCTCCCAGTCTGGGACTATCGCTGTTCCCAGCTCGCGGTGCACCTGTAATTTGCAACAATGTTTTAATATGGGTAGGTGTAAACAATGTGAGGATTTATTCATATGTTGGGAGGTCGACTACTCCCACTGCTGCAGATGTCCAATGAGTCTTTTAATTGTATCTGCCTGTGTCTTCAAACGTGGGATTCAGGCATCTTCTTCCTCCTTGGCTTGGCATCTTGTCAGGTTTGGCTTTGTCACGTGAGGTGGGACCGTGTTTGAGGCAAAATTCAACATAATTAATATTGTTTTTCCTACTGTGTGCCTGTTTTATCTTGCAGGTGCGACCTTGGCGTTGGCTTGCAGCGTGCGAGATTGCAACATCGTGCCCTTGGCGGTGTGCTTTCGCCGGGCTCATTTTGCAGGGTCAGCAACCCAGTTCTTGCTCATTCAATGTTCATGGAAGCTTTTGCTTGCGGCCTACTTGGGCCTGGTGCATAGGTGGAACCGTTTGATGCAGAGCGCTTTAGGTTACGGTATCATATTGCTTTATCCTCAGTATCGTGTCCGTTATATTCTTCATTATGGTACATGGCTCTTAGAAGAAGCGTGAGCAAGCCTTTTTAGATAAGTTCATTATGCGTCTTGCATTTCTGCATTTTGAGAGCCTATGTGGAAAATAATAAAGATGCACGTCCGTGAGTATGTCTGTAGCCTACGTCATAGCACTAGGTATATTCTTCGTGTGGATCGGTGTGGGAGTGTCCGGTGTGTATATTTGCACAGGTGTGCTGACCGTTGGCTAGGTCGTCATGGCATCTCTAACGACGTGTAGGTTTAGTCGAGTTGATCCGTGCCGCAGGTGTCGGCATGGACAGGGCGGGCTGCTGGGCAGGTAGATGGGCACATCCGTATGTTATCCCCAGGTATGGAAAATAATGATTATGACATCATAGAGGTTATACATTTGTTTTTCATGTTCTAAATATGTATAACTCTTCAAACATTCATCAGTGTGTTGGTTGACAGAGAAGGACAGGTCGGCATATATGTTAACTTCCTGTCTTAAGTTAAATTACATTTTTTGGATGGCAGATTGACAATTGTTACTGATACACATATTGTATGTTTTTGTAGAATCAGAAAAAGACAGAATTACCTGCATCATTTTATTATTAGTACAAGTCAAAATAGCCAGGCACACTATACTCTTTCCAGATAGCAATCCTTCCCACACTCTGATAGAATAGTTCCTCTTTTGTTCAGAATATATAGTTATTTCCCAGATTGCAGGTTTCACACAACACTTGGCCACACTTTTAATTTATCTTTACATTTCCATATATCAATGAGTAATTAAGTGCTCCTGTGATTGGGTCAGTTCATATGCTAGTATAGTCCAGTTGAATAAATTATCAGGCTAACAGAAATAGAGTAATCAATGACGTTTCATCTGTTATAATAATGAGGCTGTGAGTTGGGAGACTGTTTGTTCTCTTAATATGCTATTAAATTATATTTGCTCTAAATCAGTGCAGTTGTAGGGAATAGTTTGCCTCCTGTAGTGTTGAAAAATAAGATCATCAAACACAAAGCAATCAATTGTTGAATGACCATTTGAGAATCTTGATAAGGAAAGCCAGATACCTTAAATGATGCACGCCTTACTCTCTTTTACAAGATAATTAAAGGAAATGTAAAGGTCACTCTGCCTTGAATAAAGAAGCTCTTTGAGCAGATTCTCCGAAATTGCTATTAATATGCTGACTGCCTTGCACAAAATGATGAGCTACAAAATATCAGCACTGCGCAAAGTGAACCCAGGTCATGGTCAAATTAGTACTCTACACTTCATGCCAAACTAAATTATTAGAAACCTAGTGTTTTGGCAACTAGGATTCCCCTGGCAAATAAGTCAATATTCCATTGTATGCATAGTAACTATAGGTCTTTAATATTCTTTGTTAGCTTCCCTGTCCAGTACTTCCCCTGAACTCTTTACTGTGGATATGAGCGAAGGCTACACACATTACTTATCTGAATTCAGAATTCAGAATGAATATACTCCCCCTTAGCACTAAAGGGGTAAAAGCAATGTGAATGACTAAGACTGAGGTTTAAATTCACAGGCAACATACACAATCTAAGACTCCATTTCCGGATGTGGATATTATTTTTGCACTCAATAATTTTAGAAGTAAGATTCTACTCTCCCACATCAACCATGTGTCTTCTAAATACTTTGATGAAATCCTATTGTAATGTTGACTTTCAGGTTCTCCAAGGGCCAATTTTCCAGCAGCATTTCTTAACCTCTTAGTTCAACTATTAAAACAATGTGACAGTGGTACTAAGTGTCTTCCTCATTGTCAGATACTGTACAACATGATTTGAAATATGGAGATGTTTTGTATTTGCTGAAAACATAGTTAATTAAATCTACAGGGTTGTAATAATTATAGACCTTTTTCACATGCCTTTTATTGGATAATGTAAAAACAAAATATAGCAGGCGGAGCATAATGATGCTACATAAGACATGTTTTGTGTTACCCAACTTAGTGAAATTCATTGCATCATCCACAGAAGCATGAAGCACTGAGTGGACCTTCCAAGATGTCAACCTGTGAACATAATGTATCATTACAAGGTTGGAGGTAGCCTTGCTGGTAAAACCACAAAGGCTACCTCTAAACCAGCAAGAAAGTCTAGCACCAGAGAATCGGCAGTTACCGGGGTATTCTGGCCCCGCCGGACCCGGTTATTGCCCTTTCACGGGTGCTGGTGCTGGTAGATCCCCATTTCCATTTGAGCCCCATAGGGTTCAATGGAAATGGGGATGCCTGTAGCACCGGCATGGTTCATTACCGTGCTGGTGCTACAGGCTTGCAGTGCTCATGGGTGCCTTTCATTCTGCCAGGGCAGGCCTGGAAGAAAGAAAGGCACCCAAGAGCACAACTCTGAGTTTGCCGATCCGGATACAACAGTACCAGTAAGCTTACCGGTACCATTGTATCTGGACCGGCAACCAATGTAAAACACAAGTCCCTGTAGTGGGTACATAAGTCCACAAAGCATGATGCCCAGCTCATAGAAAATGCTGTCTACAAACATAGGGAGGATAGCCCAGAGGCAACATGCTTGCCTTGGAAGCAAGATGACACAGAGCACCACAGGTTCAATCCCCGGGTCTGCGCTTAGAAACATCTGGGTATTAAGTGTGTTATAAATAACCTGTCATATCAATCAACTTCTAAGATCTAAGTCAGGTGGGTTAACATCAAACCCACTACCCATAATCTCATCAAATATCAATAGTTGATAACCTTGGAGAAATGGTTGATGGCAGCATTCTGGAACCATGCTGCTATTAGATCTGCCCAAGGTCAACCATGGCATCCTCAATGGATGCCTTCATAAAATGGGCACTGGCAACCTTGCTTTGAACTGGCTTAATGAGTTTGGGATGATCCGACTCAGAGTGTTTCTCTGCATCCTTCCTCTTGAAGTGTCCCTTAGAACTCAATAGTCTCTCTTCTACTTTTTAATTTGTATATGTCCCTCTTACTAATCATGCTAGGATGTTTTATATGTATGCAGCTGATACCCAGATCCCCCTTTGGTTGGAGGGGTATCTTGATCAAACTATTCCAATCATCCTGAGCATGATGATTGCTCATTTGATGAATGATTACTATTTCAAAATGTAACACATTGTCGGGGGGAGAATTCTGTCGGGGTCGGCCGGGCCGTCCGCAGACCTCCGGGCAGGGAGGCCCCAACTCCTCCATTATATCCCAAAAAAGATAGAGTATGAGACACACGCAAGAAGCAAGGTGACTCTGCTGTTTATTAGACAAAACGTCAGGGATGGGTCAAGGAGCGTACGCGTCCGTCCTGACACACACACAATCGTGGGGCTCGCAGGCCCTTTTTACCTTAGTATGACGCGCTACTTGCGTCATCTTACAAAGTTTAGTAAAAAACCTATTTCCACTCTGGATTGGTTACTCGAGTGGTAGGGTTAGTATAGTGCACATATAGAGAACAGTGTTAGTGGCTGAGGGTTAGTCAGGTGGTATACCTGGGCTGTCCCTTCAATTTGATACATGGAAATTGTTACATGAAGACTTCTGAGGATTGGTCAATGTTAATGGCGTCAGTGATAAGAGCCCTCTGTTCTGATTGGTCCGCTCGCGAGCCTCCCAGTCTGGGACTATCGCTGTTCCCAGCTCGCGGTGCACCTGTAATTTGCAACAATGTTTTAATATGGGTAGGTGTAAACAATGTGAGGATTTATTCATATGTTGGGAGGTCGACTACTCCCACTGCTGCAGATGTCCAATGAGTCTTTTAATTGTATCTGCCTGTGTCTTCAAACGTGGGATTCAGGCATCTTCTTCCTCCTTGGCTTGGCATCTTGTCAGGTTTGGCTTTGTCACGTTAGGTGGGACCGTGTTTGAGGCAAAATTCAACATAATTAATATTGTTTTTCCTACTGTGTGCCTGTTTTATCTTGCAGGTGCGACCTTGGCGTTGGCTTGCAGCGTGCAAGATTGCAACATCATGCCCTTGGCGGTGTGCTTTCGCCGGGCTCATTTTGCAGGGTCAGCAACCCAGTTCTTGCTCATTCAATGTTCATGGAAGCTTTTGCTTGCGGCCTACTTGGGTCTGGTGCATAGGTGGAACCGTTTGATGCAGAGCGCTTTAGGTTACGGTATCATATTGCTTTATCCTCAGTATCGTGTCTGTTATATTCTTCATTATGGTACATGGCTCTTAGAAGAAGCGTGAGCAAGCCTTTTTAGATAAGTTCATTATGCGTCTTGCATTTCTGCATTTTGAGAGCCTATGTGGAAAATAATAAAGATGCACGTCCATGAGTATGTCTGTAGCCTACGTCATAGCACTAGGTATATTCTTCGTGTGGATCGGTGTGGGAGTGTCCGGTGTGTATATTTGCACAGGTGTGCTGACCGTTGGCTAGGTCGTCATGGCATCTCTAACAACGTGTAGGTTTAGTCGAGTTGATCCGTGCCGCAGGTGTCGGCATGGACAGGGCGGGCTGCTGGGCAGGTAGATGGGCACATCCGTATGTTCCTGTACCAGGGTATTTGGTCGTCTGGTAGACAGGTAAACTCCTCTCGTGGCGGGTGTCTAGGCCGTGATCCTCTAGGCCAAGCGCGAGGGGGGAAGGGCGGGAGCCTGGTCTTCCATTCTCCCACTTCAGTCCCCCCTCTGGTCGACTTGTCGACCACAAACATATCCTTTTCTTTATCTCCTCTTACTCTCCATATTTTAGTTATTCCTCCCAAATGTCCATAGTGGTTAACATGGTCTTCAAATGACCAATACATATATTCACAGTTTCCTCCAGGAGTGCAGTATACCCATTTCCCTATGTAGCTCCTTGGGTTTCTTGGGTTTTCGAGCTTGACAGATGGTGGGTCCAGGTGGTTGGTGATGATCTGGTTGCGCAACTTCTCTCTCTCTTTTATTATTGTGCCTGTGTGTTGGCCGTCATCTGTTGGCATCAAGAGGTGTATACCAACCATTTCGATCATCTCGTCTGTGGTGCGTGCCTTCCGGGCTTTCCAAAATCTTATTATGATCAGTGTGGCTCCAGCCAAAATAGTACATCCAACTATAATCTTCAGACCATCTGACAGCCAAGATGGAATCCATGACCATAATATTGAAAACCAACTCTCATCCTTTTTCACACCTTTACTTTCATCCATCATTTTTGAGTGCATCTGGGCCAATTGTGATACAGCTTCCGTGAGTGTACCATTGTCAGCATCGTTAGCACGAATGAACGTGCAGCATGATTGTCCTATCTTTGCGCAAACTCCTCCTTCCATTGCTGTGAGGAGGTCCAGTACATATCTGTTCTGTAGTGCAACCATTCTTACTGCTCGCAATTCCTCTTTTATTGCGTTGAATCCATTCACTGTAGAGTTAATTGTCATCATTAGTTCCCACCTAGTTATCTGGAGCCATTTCGCGTTTGCGTAGGCCTGCAGTCCAGGATGTATTATTGAGGAGAAGAGCATAGCTGCTCTGCTGAATAGTCTGTGTTCCGGCGGAATTGAGGTCAGTGCTATTTCCGACCTTCCCCACAGGTAATTTCCTGTCAGAGGTTCTCCTTGTCTTTTCCTTCTGTTGAGGACAGTGTTGTTGCCATTGCGTCTGTTCTCTGGCCCTTTCCGAGGCTGTGCAGATCTCTTCTTCCTTTTGTTCCCTTCATCCATCTTGGGGAAATTCGCCATGTTTACATGCTTCTGGGGTACCACCAGTGATGGTACATTACCGTGTATTATAGTGCATACACCATTACACAAAGGGGGCAGTGTGTGGTACGCCTTGTCTCCACAGGCCCAGTAATGGTCCATTACTACTGCTGTTCCTGCTCCCCCCTCAGGTAGCTCCATCACACTTCCACAGTTGGTATTGTATCCTACATCCACCTCTCCCTTATGTTGGTAGCATACCTTAGGCGCAGTTAGCGGCAATATCGTTATTGGGTCTTCATCCTTCTCCATCCATGTGAGCATGGGTACGTACTTGATCCAAGTCATCCAACATCTATGGTTATGTCCATCAATAGTTGAAATGTTTTCCCTTGTTACCATGTTACTGCCAACCACTCCTATGTCCCATTTGTTGTCCATGTACACCTTCCCTGTTATTATAATCAGTGGTCTTTCCCAATATCCGTTTTTACCAGGGACTTCAGTGGCGTACCAATCACATGGCAGGTACTGCAGTGTTACCTTCTTTGTTTCTCCTTTTTCAGGACCACTTGTTATGTATTTGAATCCTTCAGCATGTAAACTGCTCTTGTGGTAACTCAAATAAGTCTTGAGGAAGTTGTTTTCATATGGATATGTAGCTCGTGTTTTCCACACCAGATGCACCACTGTCCCTTGAAATCTTCCTTTCGTCTGGAACAGTGCCAGGTATATTATACATCGTGCTATTTTTCCATCTATCTCCGTGGCAACAAATGTTCGAGAAGCGCTCATGGCGTATGGGATCAATGAGCAAACGTAGCATCTGTCTTTTGTTGTCTGCTTACCTATGTGGGTCATGTGTTGATACCATATGTTGTTTGAGATGTGTGCTGAATCTTGTACATAGTTGTCAATGCCTTTATTATCCGAGTATGTGCTGCGTTTAACTCTATTTTCTTTGTGTGGGATTTTACTAGTACCACCTGACATAACACCTGTTGCAGCTGGGGGTGGGGGTGTATTAGGTTTGGGTACAGCAATAATATTGATAGCATAGCTGTACTGCCATACAGAGGCAGCCAGGAACCCGGTGATCATTAAAATCCCTATCAATTTTATTACAAATGCTAATTTCACCGGCATTTTGCTCTTACCTTGCTGCAGTCCGGCAGCTTATTCTTGCAACGTTACAGTTGCCCGCCTGAAAATTCTTAATATGCTCATTATTTAAGGTTAGTGATTGTTATTAAGCTCTCCCTATCAAGTAGTCATTCAGTGCCCAGGCGAAGAGCTGTTCTCACGCCAATCTAAGCGATCTATCTCTCAGGGCAGGCAAGTATGGTTGGAGGTGGGGCATTGAATGTTCTATGGCCAAGAGGAATGCTGTGTAGTAGACACGTACCCTCCTTCTTTTCAGGTACTTTGGCCTTCTTACTTCATATACAAATTGGTGTGACAATTCTTCCAGGTAATTATCGTCTGAGGGTACCATCTACTCCTGGGCAGTGAATTGGTTAGTTATCTACTTTCTTAACAGTACAATAATACGCTGTACCTGCATGTGCGAGAGAAAAGAAAGAGAACATTCAGGTGTTACATGTGTATAGGTGCAAACAATGTCCTTCAGTTCAATTGTTACTACGGTGGGCAGGGGGTCAATGGGCAGAGGGTTTGGGTTTTAACTGGCGGAAGTCTCTTTACCCTTTGATCGTGTAACCATGGGGTGGGCGGTATGGGGATCACCCCTTTCTTTTCTAATAGTTGTCTCTGGGGGATATGGCGGGTGGCAGGGTATGGGGACACTTAGGCTGTTAGTCGTGGTAGAAGTCTCTTCCTCCGTTGGTGACGCTGTTGTTGCTCTTCCAGTGGCCCTGTCGGTGGTGCTGGGGCGGGTCTGGAGTTTGTAGATCTTTACGTCGTGTAGGTGGTTCCAAGCACGTTTGTCCTGTAGCTTTACTGCTCTCGTTGATACCTCCTCTACCAGATGGGGGCCAGTGAATCGTGGACTGTTCCACTTTCTGTTGAAATTGCGAAGTAGTACGTGGTCACCTTTAGCAACTTTGCACAGTCCTTCCTTTTCCAGTTCTTTATCCACGTCTTCTTGTTGATCACTGTTAGACCCGCCCCGCGTGCGCTCGAGCTGTTGAGACACAAACACTACACTAGTAATCAAAGAAGACACATATTTGTACATTTCATCACCAAGAACACTCGCAGTACTCTCGTGGTCAGTAAATGCTCTTGATGTTGGCGTTAGTGGAAGGCGCATTTGACGTCCGGTAACCACCTCGTGAGGGGTGAGGTGGTGGTCGGACCCTGGTCTATTCCTTAGCTCAAATAGGGCTAATGGAAGGCAATATAACCAACTCTTCTTTGTTGTTTGCTGTATCTTTGCAATTGCCTCCTTTAATAGGCCATTCAGGCGTTCATATATATACCATTGGCCTGTGGGTGGTATGCACATGCAAACTTATGCTTGATGTTCAGCAAGGATGTGATGTGCTGGAACATTTTGTTTGCGAAATGTGGGCCATTGTCTGACCTCAGTACCTCGCACGCTCCCCACCTGGGGAAGACCTCCCTCACTAGGAATTTAGCTGCTCTAAATGCATCTGGGTGTGAACAGGGCCCTGCTTCAATCCACCTCGAGAATGGGCATACTACTACAATCATATACCTATTTCCTTGACATACGTTAATCATATCAACATAGTTAATATGGAGATGCCGGAAAGGTCCCTCTGGCCGGGGTATAGTACCTCTTATCACCTTCAGAGTATGGCCAGCCGTAAACTGTTGACATGTGAAACAGTTGCTGATAAAATTTGACACATGAGAATTTAACTCGGGGCAGAACCAGTCTTCCCTAATTCGTGCTGCAATACTTCCTTGCCTGTGTGGGCTGGGTAGTGCAGTTGGCTCAGGGCGGTGTTCAATAGTGCCAGTGGTATCACAATCTTTCCAGTGTCACCCTGGCACCATAGTGCGTCGGTTGGTGACATTGCGCATCCTCTTTTTAGCCATATTTCTTTTTCGGCCATTGGTGCAGCCGCTTGTAGCTGCATGATCTGTGTGGCTGGGAGATGAGTGTACCCTTCTCTTATCAACATCTCTTTAGCCACTCCCCTCCCTCTCCCTCTCCGTGACTCTGGGGGGTTCCATATCTCACCAAAGTATGCAGCATACTTCGCATGTGCGTCTGCTGCTGCATTCCCTTTTGAGATGTGGTCTTCATCATTGGAGTGCGGTGCATTTGACCAAAGCTAATTCTTGGGGATCATTTATTGCTTCAATTAGTTCAGCCAATAGGAGGGCATATTGCACTGGAGTGCCATCAGCTCTCCTAAACCCTCTTCTTCTCCATTTCGACAGCCCTGACTGGACAGTGGATGTAACATATGCGCTGTCGGAATATATGGTCACTCGTTTGTCAAAGCTTTCCTTCAACACCAAGATCAGTGCAACTAATTCCGCTGCTTGAGCGGAGTAATGCTGTGGTAATTGTACACATTTCGTGGCCACACACACCGGTACCTCCATCATTTTTACCACTGCTGCCCCAGTCCTCCTTACACCATCCCTTTGGTCGATAGTTGATGATCCATCAATGAACAAGAGCTCACCTCCCTCTAGTGCGTTTTCTTCAACCTTTCTAGCACATGAGTACATGTCAGTTATTTGCGTACAGTCGTGGGCATAATCTCCCTCCTCAATTACTTCTGCTCGGAACCTTGCAGGGTTGACCGTGCTACATCTAACAATTGATAGTTCAGCTCTGGATAAGATGATCTCATAACCTGATGCCCTTTGCGTGGTTAGGGTGGACTTAGGTTTATTCAATATGGCAAATAGTGCATGTTCCACAAACAGCGTAGTTGGGCACCCCATGGTGATTGCTGATGCTTTCTCTACCGCAAAAGCAGCTGCGGCGAGACCTTGTTCGCAAGGGAAATGACCTAGCATCACAGGATCTAAATGGCCGCTGTAAAAAGCTACTGGTTTGTAGCCCGTGCTTGTTTTTTGGGCCAATACTGCTTTCATTACTGCTGAGTCGCAATGTGAAAATATAAAAAATTGTCGCTCATAGTCTGGGGATGCCAGTACCAGAGCAGTTGATATCGCATCTTTCAACTCATCAAAAGCCTCTTTCATTTCCATTGTGCACCCCAGCTTTTTCTCCCCTTTATTAGCTTCCTTTAACGCCTCAAGCAGGGGTCCTATGTATGAATTGTAATCAAATACCCATGCTCTACAGTAGTTGCACAGACCCAGGAACTGCTGCAGTTCCCTCACTGTTTGTGGCACTGGTGTGTTTGAAATGGCCTGTGCTCTTTGTGGTGTAATCTTTCTTCCATGTTGGGATATGAGCTGACCAATGTAAAGTACCTATTCTTGACAGTATTGTAACTTTTCCATGTCTACCTTGTAACCTTTCTCAGCCAATATGGTCAACATCTTTAATGAGTCCTCTCTGCATGTTGTTTCGTTCGTACTGCATATTATTATGTCATCGACATACTGCAACACTGTACTTTCCACTTCAATGTTACCCAAATCCATCTGTATTACTCTGTTGAAAATTGAGGGTGATTCGCAATACCCTTGTGGCAATCTGGTGTGTTTCCACTTTGTGTTTCTGTAAGTGAAGCTTGTCAGATCTTGTGAGTCTGGGTGCAATGGTATTGAGAAGAATGCATTTTTAAGGTCGATCACTGTAAATCGTGATGCTTCTGCTGGAATGCCACACAATATTGTGGCCGGGTTTGCTGCTATGGGGTATTCTGCTTCTACTATGTTGTTCAAGGGCCTGTGATCCTGTATGAAGCGCCAAGAACCCCCTTTAGACTTGCGCACTGGGTATACAGCCGTGTTACATGGTGATTCTGAGGGGACCAATATGCCATTATTTATAAGGGCCGTTATGGTTTCATATATGCCCTCATCTGCCTCTTTTGATAGTGGGTACTGTTTCACTCTGGGGAGTATTGCACCTTTTTTCAATTTTATCCTTACTCCCCCTATACTTTTTATACACCCTACGTCATAGGGGCTAGTAGTCCACAATGATGTGGGTACCTTTGTCATATCCTCCTTAAAGAAGGGGACTGGGGTGCATGCGGGTGCCTCAAGTGCCATTGCAATTTTCTGTGCTACTTGTTTGTACGCCACTCTTAGCCATACTTCCACACTCATCATAAACACCATTTCACCTTCCTCCTTTTCTTCTGAGAACAGCTCCTCATCTGACACCTGGGTCAGTCTACATCCTTCTGCTAGTGCTATCACTGCCCTCCATGCCCTTCCTTCTCTGTCTTGGGCATGTACAGCAATGTAATCAGCTGTTGCTATAATGCTCTCAATGTCCACTGGAACCACCTTCCCTTCTGGTTCATCGACTGGTGTTTCTGGTCTGAACAGATAGGCTGCTGGCCTCCTCCATATTTTTCCCTCTATCCCTGGCATCCATGCAAATGCCATGTCTGTCCCGTACTGGAAGAGTTCGCCATCTACTGGCTCCGCCCTAATCGCTGTCTGTCCGCAGTATGCTTGCATAATCTGTCGTGCTGTGAGCATGTTAATCCCTGGGGTAGAGCAAATTATGCCGTCCTCAGTAAAGGAGATCGTCATATTCAACCTGTTCATTATGTCTCTCCCCAGTATATTTACTGGTGAGGCACTATAAAATAGAAGTGGAACTGACAGGTCATAATCTCCTATAGATAAGGGAATGTTATCAGTAAAAGGAACCAACCCTCTAGCCCCAGAGAATCCTTGGGTTTTCATGGCTTCGCCTGACATCTTAAATTTACCTTCCCTTATGCAAGACCGGGTCGCCCCGGTGTCAACAAGGAATGATAATTTTTTGTCACCTATCGTTACCTCTATGCGTGGTTCCTCCGCACTATTAGGTGTTACTGACAGGATGGGACACACCAAGGCCGTCTGTGGGCTGTCCTATTGAGGGTACAACGATTGACCATTTCCTGTGTAAGGGTTGTGTCCCAGGACCGTCATCCTACCCAGTTGTGTTTGTTGTACTTGGGGTTGTTGTGTTATCGCTACCTGTTGTTGTGGCAGTGAATGTGTCTGTGGCTGTTGTTGTGTTATTAGTTGTTGCTGTCCATTTCCCTGTTGCAACGTCTGCTGTTGCTGCATGCCCTGCTGTTCCTGTGTGGGCCTTGGTTGTCCCTGTTCACTCCATGATGGTGTTCCTGGTCTTACTCTACACGTGCGTGACATGTGCCCTAATAATCCACAACTCCAACACACCGGTGGTTCCCTACTCTGCCATGGAAAGCTCACTGTGTTGTCCTGGTATGCTGGTTGCCCTTTGGGGTAGGAATTTCTAAGTCCTCCCCCTTGCTGTTGGGTATTATATCCGTATCCTCTCCCTCTCATAATTCCTCCTCTCCCCCTGTTGTAATTATAATACCCAGCTCCTGGCATTGGGTATCCTCCTCCCATGTTGGTCGTGTATGGTTGGAGTGGCGGCACCTGTTGTGTTATAGTCTGTGAAGGTGGTATTTGGGAGGGATCTTGTGCAGCCACTACTTGTGTGGGGTTTTGGGTCATTGTTGTAGGCGTAGTTATTAGTGCCCCTTCCATTGTGTATTTAGTGAGCTTTATCTGTACTAGTTTAGCCTCTTCCGTTTTCCTGTCCTCTTCCTTTTGTTTCATTTTTCCTTGCCATGTCCTGCAATGATGCGCTATAGTCAGTTGTATCTCTGGCCATGCTTTTGCTTCCATTCCCACTACTTTCTTCAATTGTTTCTGAACTCCTTCTGGGAGCCCTTGTACTAGTATATGATACAATTTTGCTTGTGTTTTATCCCATTGTTCTCTAGTTTCCATGCGCCTCTTCTCTTGGATTTCCTGGATATAACCCACAGGATCTTCGTTCTCACGCATCTTGCGTGAGGTAATTGCTCCTATGTCTGATGTGTCTGGGTACTGTACCCTCAGTGCCTGCCATAGTGCATGTCTGCAGTTTGCGAATGGTGCCCCATCATGCGATGTGTTTGCTATTGTTACCCCAGGGAATCCCGCTCTTTTTCAAATGTCATCTGCTGCATCCCCTAATATTGATATTAGAAGGCCCTTTACATCTCCCACTGCCAGTTTCTGTCCTGCGGTGTGTTTTTCCATTTCATATATCCATTTACCCGCACCTCCACTTAATGATGGGAGCCTGCACTTTATATTTTCTTTGTCTGTATGCTTCCAAGGGACTTACTGTGATCTAACTCCTCCCCTCTCCATAAGTGGCATTAAGTTATGTCTCGTTTTACCCTTTGTGTTCCATAGAATCAAGTCCTCACACCCTTCCTCTTCTTCCCTCTCTTCTACATCGTCAATTTCGTCTGTATTTCCCCTGCTCGTAACTCTTTCTTCTCCATCTTTTCCCCTTCTTCCATCACTTCCTGTATTTAATATGGGTATGTGTTTTCGTCCTTCCTGCCTGCGTCTAGGGAGGTTTCTAAGCCGACATGCATAGGGTGTCAGTTCGTCTGTAAAGGGCGCAAGTTTTATTGTTCGTGACGAGCGTGAGGTGGTTGAGCATGTAGGGTGGGACGGGAGAGGGCGTGATGGGGACGGTGTGGCCTCATATGTCTGTCTTTCCACTATTCCTTGCTCTTCCCCCTCACTTCTCTCCAGTTCATCCTTTCTCCTACGGATCCATGGTGAGTCTGTGTTGGTCCGGGTGATGTATAGTTTATCTAGGCTTTCCCTTTCACTGTTTCTTCCTTCCTTCCCCACTCCTTCCTATTCTTCACTACAAAAGTCAGTCATAAATGGTAACCCCCACTCGGTCTTTTTCCCCTTGATTGTTACTGTTTTTAAGTTTATTAGGTCCAGTCCTCCTTTTTCTCCTTTATCAACCGCTCCCCCTTGCGCTGATGTTGTTGCTACCTCTGTGTCTCTATATACGTCCCCCCACAGTTCACTCTCCCTTCTCCTATCTTCTCTTTCTCCTTCATTTCTCTCCTCCATCTCTTCTACCATTTTCCTCCCTTTTCCTTTTTAATTCCTCCATTACTTCACTACTCACCTGTTCCAATATTCTTTCATCCTCTTTCTTCCTTTCCCATTTCACCCTTTCCCTTTCTAATATGCTCTCTATCACCCTCCCTTCTTCGTATTTTTTAGTCGTTTCTGATAGTAATCTCCTCTTCCACATTGCCATTTCTTTTTCTTTCTCTTCTTCTTCCCTTTTCTTTTCTCGCAGCACTGCTCTTGATACCCTTTCTGCTGCTGCCTTTACCCGTTCAGCTTCTCTCTTTTGCTCCTCAGTTTGTTCCCTTATTTTTTCCAATTCGTTCTTACCTTCTTTTCTTTTCCTCGCTCTCTCTCTTTCCTCCCTCTCGAGCTGTTTGATCAGTTCGTTCTGCTCATCCCTTAACTCTGCTAGTCGTTCCTCCAAAATCTCTTCCTTTTGCCGTAACAGCTCTTCCCCTCTCATTCCACTCTCCCTGGTATTATCCTCGTCTGTTTTCCTTACTACCTCCTTCTCTTCTCCTGTTAATGAACCTCGTAATTTTAATAGTATCTGTGCAGCTACCCACTCATCATTTCCTATTTCCACAGTTTGTTCTTCTCCAGTCCTCCCCTCCCCTGCTGGCATTTTCCTATGAGCCACATATGGTGGAGGGCTGTATGCCGGATTCGAGTACCCCTCAGCCGCCCTTAACTGACCTCTTTCTATTTCTCCTAACTCCCTTAAAGGGTACAATCCCCCTCCCTCTGTTTTCACTCCCTTTTCTAGGGGTATATCGTTGCTCGGTTCCTTTTTTATCTCATTTGATTTATTATTCTTTTCTCCTCCCTCTTGTCCGTTCCCCGTGTTCTTTGGGTCTTCACTCCCCTTTTTCCCATCCTCTCCTTCCTCCTTGATCTCTTTTTCTTCCAGTATTTCCCCACAGTGAACATTCCATTTGGTCCTGGTCGGGACCCTTGGAACATCCTCCATAAATTAAACACCTCCACGTGGTTTGCCAACTTCTTCCCTTTGTATGTATTATGCAGATGGTTTAGTAGTGAATGTTGGGCATATGGGTCGAAGCTACCATTAGGCGGCCACAGTGTTATCATTTTGTTGTCCGTCCCCTGGGTCCATTCTATGCTATACTTAATCAGTTTCTCCCTATGGGGTGACAGTGTGGTACATATGTGTTGTAGTGGGGTAGTGAGGGTGTTCCCCCACCCTCCCGATCCTGTCCCGTATGACATAGTAGCGCTCCACTTGTTACCCTTCCCCTATTTGGTAGCGGTTATCTCAATAGCAGTTTACAATATACAGCCTTATATCGTTACCTGGCCCCGTAAGTTTGGGGACTTGCGATAGTCCGCTAAGGAAAATTATTAAAATATAGTATTTACATTTATATATTTTCTTCTTTCTTTCTTCCTTACACAACACCCTTACGGCCCCCTGCGTCCGAGGCGCACATAGCCCCCTGCGGCTGCGTACCCCTTGTGACGTTCTTATACAGTCGTCCTATTTTCAGTTGCTCCTCCTCCTTCTTCTACACTCGCCGTGGCCGGCGTTCTTCGTGCGCCGCCACGTCCCCCGTTTCGCCTTTCCTTGATTAATTCATTACCGTTTATCTCCGTTCCCACTCCTTTACCACAGTTCTCTTCCCCACCACTCTCAGAAGGAAAGATGCCTTGTGCTCGGGATATCCTATGAAAGCCCTATTGGTGACGTCACCGATCTCTTCGAGCTACTGGTAAGTTTTTCATATATTCTTTAAGTTCAAAATACACTTGCAATCTACCCCCGTTAACCTCACAGCTGTCTTCCTGTCACTCCTGGAACAAGGTAATCAATAATATAATCGGACTGCGCACGCTGCGTCGCCTCGCGTGTGATACGCCCCTCGACAGGAGGGCTTAACCAGCCAATTATCTTCCGTATTGGGCAACTGACTAGCTACCGCCTACAGGGAAACGTCATCTACCTATCGAGTTTCTTGCTCGAACAATAGGGATCCTCATCTACTCATTGATCAATAAATGCCAAATCGTAGGAAACCACACACACACACACACCCTTACACGTAGTCGCGACCTAGGCCAATCGGTGTCTACGAGCAGCCGCACGTGATGTTTTTGTGCTCCGCCCCCCTCTCTCGCGTAACGTAGCCGACTGCTCTCGCATTCGTTCGGCTACCATTCATGTCATTGCCAACACTAAATTGTCAAGACCTTTGCCGCACACCTGTGCAACACATCCCACCTCCCGTATTTGATTCAATTTCACATTGCTTGTTGTGCGTGGCATGCTCACCAAGTTCTCTTGATGCGGGGCCGCTCGACTGCGTGCACCCCTCCAAGCGGCTCGCCGCCTCCCCTCGTCTGGACCACGTCTGGACACTCGCCAACCACGGGCGGGATACTTCTCAACCGGCTCCTGAAGGCCAATATCCGGATTGCGCTGTCCGGTCTTCTCGCAGTTCCGCGATGGTCCTGTAGTCCTCAGAAGGGGGCAACGGCAGAGGGGGCCGCGCCGCCGGGCCTCCTCGCAACGGGAGTACCTGGAAAAAAGTAAAAATAAAAAAGCAGATCTTAAACAGATCTCAGCAGTGCCTCCAACTTGTCGGGGGGAGAATTCTGCCGGGGTCGGCCGGGCCGTCCGCAGACCTCCGGGCAGGGAGGCCCCAACTCCTCCCGTATATCCCAAAAAAGATAGAGTATGAGACACACGCAAGAAGCAAGGTGACTGCTGTTTATTAGACAAAACGGCAGGGATGGGTCAAGGAACGTACGCGTCCGTCCTGACACACACACAATCGTGGGGCTCGCAGGCCCTTTTTAGCTTAGTATGACGCGCTACTTGCGTCATCTTACAAAGTTTAGTAAAAAACCTATTTCCACTCTGGATTGGTTACTCGAGTGGTAGGGTTAGTATAGCGCACATATAGAGAACGGTGTTAGTGGCTGAGGGTTAGTCAGGTGATATACCTGGGCTGTCCCTTCAATTTGATACATGGAAATTGTTACATGAAGACCTCTGAGGATTGGTCAATGTTAATGGCGTCAGTGATAAGAGCCCCCTGTTCTGATTGGTCCGCTCGCGAGCCTCCCAGTCTGGGACTATCGCTGTTCCCAGCTCGCGGTGCACCTGTAATTTGCAACAATGTTTTAATATGGGTAGGTGTAAACAATGTGAGGATTTATTCATATGTTGGGAGGTCGACTACTCCCACTGCTGCAGATGTCCAATGAGTCTTTTAATTGTATCTGCCTGTGTCTTCAAACGTGGGATTCAGGCATCTTCTTCCTCCTTGGCTTGGCATCTTGTCAGGTTTGGCTTTGTCACGTGAGGTGGGACCGTGTTTGAGGCAAAATTCAACATAATTAATATTGTTTTTCCTACTGTGTGCCTGGTTTATCTTGCAGGTGCGACCTTGGCGTTGGCTTGCAGCGTGCGAGATTGCAACATCGTGCCCTTGGCGGTGTGCTTTCGCCGGGCTCATTTTGCAGGGTCAGCAACCCAGTTCTTGCTCATTCAATGTTCATGGAAGCTTTTGCTTGCGGCCTTCTTGGGCCTTGTGCATAGGTGGAACCGTTTGATGCAGAGCGCTTTAGGTTCCGGTATCATATTGCTTTATCCTCAGTATCGTGTCCGTTATATTCTTCATTATGGTACATGGCTCTTAGAAGAAGCGTAAGCAAGCCTTTTTAGATAAGTTCATTATGCGTCTTGAGTTTCTGCATTTTGAGAGCCTATGTGGAAAATAATAAAGATGCACGTCCGTGAGTATGTATGTCGCCTATGTCATAGCACTGAGTATATTCTTCGTGTGGATTGGTGTGGGAGTGTCCGGTGTGTATATTTGCACAGGTGTGTTGACCGTTGGCTAGGTCGTCATGGCATCTCTAACGACGTGTAGGTTTAGTCGAGATGATCCGTGCTGCAGGTGTCGGCATGGACAGGGCGGGCTGCTGGGCAGGTAGATGGGCACATCCGTATGTTCCTGTACCAGGGTATTTGGTCGTCTGGTAGACAGGCAAACTCCTCTCATGGCGGGTGTCTAGGCCGTGATCCTCTAGGCCAAGCGCGAGGGGGGAAGGGTGGGAGCCTGGTCTTCCATTCTCCCACTTCAGTATCCTAGACAGAGATTATGTATTTCAATTCATCCACCGTGGACAGGAGTTTTTCACTATGGCAAGACTCCTTTGGCTCATGGCCTTAAGCACTTGCTAAGTTCCAACATCATATTTTTTTCATCTTCATTCACTTCGGCAACAGTGTACCTTGATTATGGCCATTGAGTTGACGTGATGAATGATTTTATTAAATCATGGATCCATCAGAGTAATGGTGTCTATTTTGGGCATTCCCATGAATGGGATCATGCACCTACATTTAATTAAACATGCTGATACATGCTTTTTTTGTTGTATACCTATTTATGATCATGTTTACCCTGCCAAAAGATCCTCATTTTGGCTGCCTGTGGCCAGTCACATGAGATTTAAAGCCTGAAATAAGTATGGGTCTAGCTTCATTTTAGAGTCACTTTACAAGATACATATCACTATGACATTTTTGCTACTCTATAGCTAGACTACATACTTGGCCTCATTACGACCCTGGCGGGAAGTGTTTAACTGCGCCGTAAAAGGATGCGGCGCCGTTAAACACTTAGCGCCTTACTACGAGGTCCCTTTGCAGGACCCGACCTGAACGGCTGGTCTAGACCAGCGTTAAAGTAGGGACCCGCAAAGGGACCTTGGTGCTAAGTACGGTACCGCAATTTGCGGTACCGTACTTAGCGCCTTCCCCAATCCAATAGAGCCCTCTGGGGCGAAAATGGGAATGGGGAAGGGCCATGGTTCAACGAGGAATTACCACCCCGCCAACCTTGGAATGGGGTGGTAATTCCCCATTGAACCATGGCGGACCCGTTACAACACCGGCACCAACCATGGTGCTAATAGCGTCATGGTTTAGCGCCGGTGTTGTAATGAGGGCCACTGTGTCTAAATTCCTTTACTCCAGAATAGGGTATAGCTCTCTTTAAGCCCAAGCCACAAGACTATTGAGCCTGCTGCCTTATCTGATCCACACTCAAGAAGATTTCCATATAGTTCATCAACAGCTAAAAAGATGGTTCTCTTTCATGTAGTTCATCTTTAGGTTTCTCAGGATTTCAAAGTATTTTAATGGGAAGATGCCTTATAGGCACAAGTTCAAAAAATGAATGGTGACATATTTGCACTTCGCCATATATAACTTTCAGGACTTATTTTGGATGTCCATGCAGGCTTATGTCCATTAAGAAGCATGACAAACAACCATTTGCCATTGAGATAAACACTGCTCGACCTGAGGGACAGTGGAGGACCAGCTGCATTGATTTTGTTAGAATTATCAGTGGCTTTTGACAACTTGGATCATACTATATTGATCAGCTGTGTGAATCATTGTAAGCAGATTAATGGCAACGTTTTGGCTAGGAAATTCATTATTTTGGTGGAAAGCAGCAGAAAGGTCCAGTTCAGTAATTTAAACTCAGCGAGTCACAGTTCCTTCTGGTGTGCCTAGTATTCCTTTTGCTTCATGCTATTGTTTAGCATCTATATGGATCTACTTGTCAGAATGGTTTAGAATTTCAGTCACCCATTTTCTGATGGATCTACAAATAGACCTGGTTGATTCCGGAAGTATCCAGCAGTGCCTGAGTTAGGTCCAGCATTGGAAGAAGGACAACTGGTTGTGCCTAAATGGTGATAATGTGTAGGATCGGCTCCTGCACTGCACTCTTTCCCTTGCACCTCATTTTTTAGTGGCCTGTCCATATGAGTTCGTCCCAGGCAAAATGTGGCAAGTTAGAAATGTGGGTGTGGCCTTTGGCTGTCTTTCATTTTGTCCTCAGGTAAATGCAGGGATTAAGGTGGTCCACTATTGTTTAGTGAATATACATAATAATGACCCCATGATGAAAGAAACATTACAGATTTTTCTGGTTTTCCTCCATTTAGGACTCAATTGAAGGCAGGTCAAAACTGGGAAATTGGAACCTTAATTCTGTTGAGGGTGTTTGATCATATAAATAAAGCTAACAGTAGATGACAAAGTCCTCACTCAGCTTTGGAAAGTGGCACATGAGAAGATCCCATTCTGCCTTTTTAATGTGACAGAACATACGGTCCCAGCTCCTATGATTCACATGTGGACTATGGTAAGACGGAGAAGGCTTCCACCAGCTTGATTCTCACTGTCCCTCTCTTTCTTGTCTCCTCCACTTCCTCTTGAGCAATGCACCAGGGCAGAATTCACTCCATTCCAGAACAGGGATAGGACCACTAAGGCAGGCTAGCTTTAGCCTAATCACTGAGGACTATTGTCCATAAAAGTAGGGTTTTTTCACCATTTTAGCAGATTCATTCAGATCCCCTAGATCCTTTAAGGCCAAAGATGTGTTCTTAAGATTCTCACTGGACGTCCTTTGGGAGAGATGCACTCTCCAAACTCCAAAGCCCTCAGCCTGAGGTGAAGAAGGATTTATTCAAGACAGAAGCAATGCAGGCTACCACTCCCAGGGCACATTGGGAGTAACCTCCGCTGTGGATCAGGACCTGCCACTCTGCACCAGAATCTCCTGACCTGGGAGAGCAGATGCTGAACAGAACCATCCTGTCCTCAAGAACCGGCAAAAGGGCCTCACAGAAACAGAACAGTCCAGGCAGAGCTCCCTGTTCTACTGCACCAAACCGGACTATCCAAGTTCATAGCATCTGGAACAAGAGAGAAGTCACTGGAGCTGATTGCTGCACTCATCCACCACATTGAATATTGCTTGCATCTTTGCTCAGCTCGCCACTGCATCATGTCCTAGCCAAAGCTCGTCACCTGGTAGTCCCGATGCGACTGCTCAATGCTAGGGCCTGAACCAAATCACTGGAGAGTCACATACAGACTCTAACCGTCGATGCACCTTAGATGTCTACCTCAACGACCGTTTCCCACCGACTGGAACCGCTGGAGTATCACTCATCGACCCCTCCAGGGTGGCTAAAGCCTCACTGGGCCTGGCCTACAACAAAGTATTCCTACGATCCGTGTAAGATTAAACATGCTAAGTAGTGTTACGAGGGAGAGCAATACGACACTCGGACTAAGGCTGGGGTACGTCCTTGCACCATGCCTCTTTCATTTATAACTTTCAGCACGCTGCCTGTGATGAGGACGCCTTTTCTCTCCAACCTGTTGTGTCACTGTGCTGCTGTGTACCTCGAAGTTGTTGGTTTGTTTAAGTGCACCGTCTGTAAGCAGTACTTGTAGAGCTCTAGAGGACTGTTACAAATTGTTTTTCTGGTCTTTTCTCTCTGAAACAATGGCATATTGCTTGCTTGAGCCTTGTGTGGCATTACATCTCTTTTAGATAGGGTTCTTTTGTTGAGTTCAGCAGTAAGTGGTCAGTGAGTCTCTCGAGCTCAGTACTGTCCTCCTTTGACTCATTATTTGCTCTCCCATGTGATTTTTGACCATCCTTCTGCTCTCCCGAGTGCTTTGCCTGGCAACCTGTCTCTTTGATTTTTGTATGGAAGAGTCCTACATGTGCCGTGGAATCCATTGAGTGCGTCAGTCTCCTTTTAGTAGCGCTCGTGCTCTTTTTATTTACAGACTCTGTGATTGGTACTTGTGAGCCATGTAAGTTGATTGGGGTGTTTATATCTTGCAGTTATACTCCGTTGAGATGGTGAATACATGACAGGGAACCATAGTTGAGACATTAACGCCTCACAGGAATCGGATCTCGGATAATAATAATAATTGAGCATTTATATAGCGCTATGAACCCTCAGGTATCTTAGCGCTGCTTATTATTACCCATGGTGTGTGGTGTTCATGTATCGACCTCGGAAGAATGAAAGGCTGAGTGTGGCCTGCCGGGATTCAAACCTGGGTCAGCAGGCACTTGCAGACATGTCAAAGTGAGTGCTCTACTCGTTGTGCTATCGGACCGGATGTGGTGGCGGCCATTGCCGGAAGGAGGAGGCATCTCCAAGAGAATAAAATAAGTCTGTCCGAAGATTCACATGGAGATGCTATTGCAGAGGATTTTTTTGCAGCAGGAAAAAAGTTAAAGTCGCACTAGTGAGAAAGCACTTAGTGTGCGAGTGGATGGCCTTGAATCTGTACCCCCTTTGGTATCTTTGTCCCTACAGTATGACTCTGAAAAAAGGAGTCAGTTGTTATATTGCTCACAAATATCTCAGGATTGTCTACACAGTTTTGTAGCAAAGGGGTACCAGTTACTACACCATTTATTGGTTGCAGTGGATTTAAAGGGTGAGCATTCTACTCAGGTGGATCACTGCAGTCCTGCCCAATGGCAACACGCGAAAGAGGCAATTGCTGCTGATCGTCTTCAGTCTAGAAATCCCCCTGTTTTTTGACTGGCCGTCAGTAGACAAAGTCGCAAAATTAGTGCGCCTCGTTATGATGGATAATTCATGACAAGCCTATTCACTGATGGTTGTGGAGGATGCTAATATTAGTCCCAGCAGTATTATGACATCCCGGCTATACATATACACCAATTAGTAGATATGTCAGAACAAGGCATGGGTTTGAAGATAAATTCAGTCCGACTGAGCTTAATTAATATGTGGGATTGATTGAAAGCTGAGAATTTGAAGCAATCTGACATACATATTATACATCATTCTTCGCCTGGTGTCATTGATGGGCAAACCCATATTGAACTTTCAATCTCTGATGTGGTATCGGACCTAGAACTTCCATTATCTGATCCTTGTAGTTCCTCCAAATCGTGTTCTAATTCTTTTAATGTTTCATGCTTTCCTAAATTACAGATGCCAGCTATGGTGGACAAGTCTCTGAGAGATTTGGGGCCTCATTACGAGGCTGTTGGTAGTCGTGCCTGTAGTACAGGCAGGGCTACCGCCGTTTTTTTAATTTATTCTGGCGCCCAGAAATGGGCAATTACTGGGTCATTACAGCCTTGCTGAACCCGGTATTTGGCCATTCCTGGGCGTCGGAAAAAATTCTTCCCCATTCCCATTGAATGGGAATGGGGAAGCCGGATGCACCGGCACTGTTATGAACTTTGCCGGTGCATCCGACATGCTGGGCTCGCGGGTGCCACTCTGCACGCCATGTCCTTCGTGGCAGGCAGAAAGGCACACACGAGCACAACTGGTAGTTTGCCAGTCCAGGAACTATAGTACCGGCAAGCTTACCTTTACTCTATTTACAATGACCAGCAAGCTTATAATAAGGGCCTTGGCCTTGGATCAATGAAATATCATCTTCACTAATGTTGTGCCTTCATCGCGGCCTGATCCCAGGGATGCTCTTAGAAACAAAGTACTGGCCTGTTTGTGTCTAAAAACTGGACCTGGGACGGTAAGTAGCTCTGATATTAACTTTTTGTGGAGGAAGAATAATGATGGCTGGTGTTCTCAAGTTAACAGGGACTGCATGATCAATAGATGTGATCATACTAATGTTCCCAGCTTCTTAGCTAACTGAAACTATTTCATGAATGTGTCAACTCATCTGAAAATGATTATAGACGGTTTCACTTTATAATATGTTTTATTTATTTGTTTGTACTGTTGTGTTTTTGTGTGCACTGTGGCCTATGGGCGTGTTCCACGTTATAGAAATAAAAAATAATAATATTAATAATAATAATCAGGAGCGCTTGTTGGGTGTCCTGACCCACGTTTGGACTATTATGCTGCAACATTTGGTGCTGTGGGCTTAGGAAATCCAAGATGGCGGAAAAGCCCACATTTGCGCCAGGATCCAGGAAAACCACACAGTTTTTGCGCACACCAAAATGGTCGCCTCACCCACCACCTACCAGTGCGAGCGTGATGGGCCAGGAGTGCAATGAGTGGAATGCGTGCCAAAGGAAAAACAGCAGTGCCTGTTAGCTCAAAAAGCGCTTTGAAATCACCTTTGTTTCTCTGAAATGCAAGCTAAAAATGCCTATTTTAAACATTGCAAGATATATAAAAATCTCAATGAACACCAGCAGACATTTGGCAGAATGTAGTCTTGTATGCATACAAAATCTGGAAAGATGAAGAGCCCAAAACAATGTTTATAACAAAACTGGCTGAGCTGTGGATGTCAGCAGCTGAAGTGAAATTGGACTTAAAGCCACTAAAATCGAAATGTTTAAAATAAATGACCTACTTTGAGTGTCACATAGGTTGCAACTGTTTAAATGTCATAGTTTTGAACTTAGAATCAGCATTCTAGCTGCATGTGTAAAAATGGTAAGTTTGATTTGGATAAAGAAAAACTGGGAACAAAAGTGACATTTGGCTGAAGCCTGGCTTGAAGAGATTGAATTCTGCCCGGAAACTACCGCCGACAGGAGTGGAAACTTGGTCAGCCACTGCATTCCCAGGCCTGGCTGCCTTCTGCTGTTCCCACCAAAAGGAGATGACACCTCCCTGATTGAATCAGGGGAGGAGCACCTGGGAGCAGGGAAACAGAAAAATGAGCCTTCCTTGGCTCCGGCAAATGTTTAATTAGGGGGGGGTCGTAAATGGCTTCCTCTTGAGAGAAACTGGGAGGGGCAGTGCCTCTGTGAGCAACTTGAGTTGGAGGAAGTGGACAAACCAGAAATTCCACCATATGCTTTGGGAAACCACACCCCTCTGGGCCAGAGCATCATTTTAAAAAGATGGATAATTCATAATACGGACTTGTCAAAATTATATAATTGATATCATTATTCTTTTGATTTTTCTGTGCACATTTTAAGAGGTGTTAGGACTCTGTGGTATGTTCTTGGGGGTAGTAGTGGAAAATGAGGTATTACTCCGAATGTATGTATGTTAAAAAACTGACACCTTATCATCTGATACCCATATTCCTTGTGCACATTTGTGTAAAATCTGGAAAAATTAAAAGTCTTTATCTGGATGAAAAGGGCAGAATTCTGTCATAAGTGGACACAACATCTTACAAATACAGGGATCAGATGGTTTGGTGCTACAGAAAATATGTTAACTGGACATATAATAATAGAAAAATGGTACATAGATGAATATGTATTTGGATCAAGAATAGATTTGTGTGCAAATTGACCAGGGGTGGATCCTCTGACCCATGAACTACCTCATCACAATGACACTCCATTTCCTTCCCCCAATCAAGGGAGAGAGGAGAGCTTGGCCAATGATAAGTTGTGAGGGGCAGGCTCAGTTATGCCCACGCACACACCCACTTTCAAAACACATAAAAAGAGACTGCTTGGACAGGCGAGAGATTCACTTTCCACTTTCTTGCGGAGCATTTTGACGGACGACTTCACATCCAGATTCCAGACTTTACATCCAGAGATCCAGAACTTAACTACAGAACTTAAAGCAAAGGCCTAACCCACAAGCTGAGAACTCTTCTCAGCAGGCCTTCAGAACCCAGCAATCCAACCAAACTATTCTACAGCCGGGCGAGCTGTTGGATTCTTTGCCAAGAACTTTTGCCAGGACCGGTAGCAGACCCAGAAAGCAGTGCTGTATCCAGAGAGACCAGACCAGATCGCTGTGAGCAGAACCAGAGATCCAGACCAGAACAGCAGAGCAGAGCTGACCCAGATAGCTGTGACTTCAGAACCAACCGCCCGGAGTCCAGTCCCAACCTGACCAGACCCTGACGGCCTATTTCAAATTCATAGTGTGAGTACTCAGCCAGAACTGTGCAAAACCAATCTCTTAGCTTAAAATAATCTGATTCAAAATATTTGAACCTGTCCAGAACTGCATCATAGGAATCGTGTGTTCCTTCTCCGATTTTAAACCTGTAAAAGTATCATTTTGCCATTTTGAATCATTATTTAATTTCTGAAAAACTACCTTCATAAAATCGTCCGTATCTCTTGAACCGTTTGTGAGAGGCGCACTCGGAAAAAAGTGCAGCGAATTGACAGTTTGCTTCATTTCAACCGCGTGTAAAAATATCTGTCTTTTGCTTCCATTACTGAATCCCGTTTTCAACTTGATAACCATCCCTGAATCATTGGTAGGGCTGACCTGAACTGATTTAAAATATCTCTCACTCACCCTGAACCTCTAGAGGGAATTAAAAGCATTTCAGCATATATTTCACTTCATTGCCACCACATTTAAAAGGATCTTGCCTGCTTTAAAATCATACCTGTTTTCCTCTAAGCTCGCTGAGGGGAACTGAAAATTTGTATTGCATTTTGCATTCCTGAGAATTGTGTGCTCACCTTCCATCTCCTTATCTTGCATAGGGGGGGAGGGAATTGTCAAAGGAAAAGTGATCATATTATCTTTTGTTGAAATCATTTCAAGTTTATTTCTGTGCTGCATTTTTCCCTCATTGCTTTCCTTGAAACCATAAAAGTATTTTCTGCTACCTTATCCTTCCTATACTAACTCGTCATTGATTGTAAAGAAGTGTGCTAGTGCCAGATTACCTATTGTCGATCAACATAATATTCAGATGCCTAAGTGTGATATCAAATATTAATTTATTATAAAAGTGTGATATATATATATATTGTTTCATTTTTCCAATAAATCTTTTAAATTGCAAAACAAACCTACTGCTTGGCTCAGTGAGGTCAGGGGGATTCAAAGCGAGGGGCGTTATATAAGGGTTTATCATCCAGAGTATAACTTGTCATAAAAATATATAAATAAGGGCTTCCCTTGGGCGTCCCAGACGAGGCACTGACTTAGTGGGATTGCTTGATTGGAGTCACTTGACACACCAAATAACTTGTATTCCGAATGTCTAACTGCTTTGGAAAACATCAGTACTACTCCTGATGAATTGTTAACTGACCCTAACTTAATGAAAACCAAAGTCAATATATGGGATTGGCGTAACCATTGTGATGCTATACAAAAATAAGAGGCATATGATCATTATAAATATGGGACTATGCAATTAAATAAGTTGCCAGGTTATTTTTTGTTGGTCCCAGATCATAGGGTTAGAACAACATACCTTAGATTCCGGTTCAACATACTATGTACCCTGTATGCAATGGGCCCTCGTTGAGGGCTACCACTTGATGATAGGAATTGTCACCTTTGTAAGGGTGACTGTGAGTCTTGGAAACATGGGATAGTAGAGTGTCAATAAACCAGTCTGCCACAGATCAATGGTTGCAGAAATATGTCTCTGATATATTAATGCATCATGCAGAATTGTTATGTGTCTCTCACTATTTTCTGATAACAACAAACACATAATTATTGCATTTATACTCTTTATTAAGGAGGTATTTTAGCTTCTTGGAGAGGGTTGTAGTGATGGATTGTAGATTGTATGTGAATAGACTGTATTTTATGCACGGTCAGAGAATAGCAAAAGGATATTTGCGGCTACAGGAAGTACAAACATTAAATATGTACTAGGCAAAGTGTAGGTTGCATTTATATCCTGTTGTATGGCGAGGTTATGTTTGTTGAATGAATGATATTATATATTCTTTACTATATATATATATATATATATATATATGTTTATCCTTGATATTTTGTGTGACTGATGTAAAATAAATGTGTATAAAGGTTTATTGTAATCCATATATACCTAATCAAAGAAGTAAACTAAATTGGAAACAAATCCCCAAATCTGCCATCATTTTGACATTCTATGAACAAAACACTTAGCACTTTCTGGAATATGTTCTTATAAATTTAACTGGCACACATTAAGTAAATGATGTAAAGCTGTCTCACATATGTATACAACATTATAACATTAGTCAATCACATATGAGGTGTTTCAATACATTTAATAGTTAATTAAATGTATGTACATCAAAGGGTAAATGGTTTGAAATAATACAATATAAATACAGAAAAGACATACCAGCATCAGGTAACAATGTATTACTTATTTAATAAGGACATACATCGAACAACAAGAAATTAAAGCATACATTAAAAAAAAACTATTTTTCATAATTTGTAGTAGTATGAACATTATTTCCAAAACCAAAAGGTGTAGGCCAATAGTTCCTGTATGTTTATCAATTCATGTCCATTATAAAAATCAGTAAATCTAGACCAGTAGACCAGTAGTTCATGTGCATTATCATAAAGTCTTAGTTCTTAAGTATTGCTGGTATAGTATGTCATAAAGTCATAGTTCTTAAGTATTGCTGGTATAGTATGTCATAAACTCTTAGTTCTTAAGTATTGCTGGTATAGTATGTCATAAAGTCTTAGTTCTTAAATATTGCTGGTATAGTATGTCATAAACTCTTAGTTCTTAAGTATTGCTGGTATAGTATGTCATAAAGCTTTAGTTCCTAAGGATTGTTGGTATAGTATGTCATAAAGTCTTAGTTCTTAAATATTGCTGGTATAGTATGTCATAAAGTCATAGTTCTTAAGTATTGCTGGTATAGTATGTCATAAACTCTTAGTTCTTAAGTATTGCTGGTATAGTATGTCATAAAGTCTTAGTTCTTAAGTATTGCTGGTATAGTATGTCATAAAGTCTTAGTTCTTAAATATTGCTGGTATAGTATGTCATAAAGCTTTAGTTCCTAAAGATTGTTGGTACTGTCTATGTCAGAAGAACTCTATCTTGCAAGATGTCACTGTTTTCCTAGTTCAAAGACCTTCTTTAGAACAAGGAAGCCATGCTAATGGAGACTCCTAATTAACAGGATCTAATAACCTATGAATTAAAAGGAAAATAAAAAGACTACTATTGAAAAAAAAGACGATTTTAATATTGTAAAACATGTTTGCATAGATGCTCTCCCAAAAGGTTGCTGCATGATAAGCAACAATTTACTAATACTGGAGACGAAGATCATGTTGAACTTAAAGAGGTGGAATAACATCATCCCATCATGGTCAAGGAGGCAAAAAGTGGAGCTAGGAAATATAGAAGAGCACACAAACAAACTATAGTAAGATTCAGATGCACTTTAGAAGATCCCTGGTGTTATGGAATAATGCTTGTTGCAGGAATGAAGATAACTGTATTCACTGAGTCCCCTGCTTACTGCTTCCCTTTTACACTGTTGAAAAAATGCCATATGTATCAAAAGACAAACTAAACAATGGTGGATGCAGGTCACACATTGAAAGATAAGACCTGCAAATACCTTTTGAATCTTCCAGAGCATGTAGGGATGCATACATGGGTGTGTTGGAAACAACAGCAGTTATCATCTGAAAAGCGTGACTTCACTTTCCAGTATCATACTGTTAAGACTAACGCATTGATGAGGGAAAACATCTGAATGCACATTACAAGTGGGGGTATTTCAGATCATCTGATATAACACATTGCCATTTTCCATGGTGAAGACCATGCTACAATGGCATTACAATGAAGAGACACACTTCTCTATTTATGCTGTGCCTTGCATAGACATGCACATGACCAGTGTGCTTGAATGAACAATGTTTGGAGTCATTCCTAAACAACAAAGTTCCATGGCTGAGCATTTGAAAACACAACACTAGGTATATACTCAGACAAGCTACTACCCTATACAACTGTGCCAATTCTCCATGGCAATGCCTTGCTTCACCACCCTTATGCAACAGTTGTGAAGCAAGGCATTGCGTTGCAGGCATGTTAGTGTGCTAATTCACAATAAAATATCTACATTTTTAATCGAAGAATACAATATCATGGTTTTCAAAGATAAGATAGGCCTTTCATTGTCTTGGGAAGGCATGTTCTACTTTAATTATGTTGCTGTGTGGCCCCAAAGGGTGCTTTCATGATTGTTGTTAGAAACATCAGAGCAGCTTGTTGTTTTTTTTTAATTAACACAGAATCCATGACACATTAGAGAACACCCAATGAACAACTTCAACGACTCCTCATTATTTTATCACAACACATAACGTTATCATTTCTATTTTTTGACTACCCCTCTATCAAATGGTTATTATTATTATTATTATTATTATTATTATTATTATTATTATTATTATTATGGACTTTTTTGAGTGGGGATCTAGCTTCGGGAATAAACAGGGCACTATAAAATCATGGGGGAAAAACATGGTGAGTTCATCTGAGAAACAATGGAGAGGGGACCTAACAGGGGTGGGAGAGAGTGGGCAATTTGGTAGCAAAGCACCTACAAGCAATCAGGGGAGGAAACAGAGGCAAGAAGATCACACAGTTTCAGGTAGGGTGGACAGTAGAGGGTTTGTGGACCTCAGTGTTAGGGTGCAGCTATTCCTTGAAGAGGACATTCTTAACGTCTTTCCAGAACTGTAGATGGAAGGGGTGAGTCGGATGTTTACAGGTAGGAGGTTACAGAGTCTTGGGGTGTGGACAGGCAAGGCCTGTCTTCTAGTTCTTTCCTTTTTGCACCAGTGGAGTTCACGTCTGAACATACCCTTCTGTCTTGTGGATTAAGGCCTCCAGAGCTGCTGACTTTTTCATTGAGGTAGCTTTAGAACTTCAAAGTGACAACACTGTAGATGATGCAGCAGGATTTGAAGATGATAACGGCTGCCATCAGGAGCCAGTGCAGTTTGATGTTGTTGTGGTGATGTGGTCCCTTGGTGAGCTGAGCTTTAGCACGTAGGACACCTCTCTTGGGTGCCAGGGTAGTCACGAGAAGGCCTTCCATGAGGGCATTGCCACAATCCCGGTGGGAGAGGACCAAAGCTTGGACAGCAGATCTGAAGTTGTTTTGTGGTATGGAGAGCTTCATCTTTCACAGGTAAGAAAGTAGCTATCAAGTTCTGTGTGTATTTCTTGGTATGTTATGTTTAAACAAGAGGTGTCTGTAGATGTGAAATAGAAAGGACTTTGCACAGGCGACGAGCTGGAGTGAGAAGACCATGAGGTTTACAGCAGATAGCCAGGTCTGGATGTTAGGGTGTTCAGTGTTGTTGGTGAGCAGTATACATTCATAATTGGAAAGGTTGAGCCTCAGGTAAGCACTGTAAATCCATGACTGAATTCATTTGAGGCAGGTTTTGACCCTAAAAATGTCTTTGATGGAGGATTTCTTGAGGTAGAGCTGCATCTTCATCTCATCAGCGTATTGGTGGATGTGTATTTTGTGTGTATCGAAGAGGGTTCAGAACGGTTACATCTAAAGATTGATGATCATGGGGAGAGGATGGGTCCTTGCGGGACTCTCCAGGTGATCAGAAGAGTTTGTGACCTTGAGAATCCATTTTTGCAAACTGTTGGTGATTAGCGAGGTATGGCTCGAAGCAGCTGAAGACAATCTTGCTGATGTGGTGATGTAGAATGTTTGTGAGTGTCTGGTAGGCTACTGTATCGAATGCTGCTGTGAGGGCAAGGAAAACCAGAGGGCAGGGATGATTATCATGGAGGGTTTTATGGGCATGGTGAATGGTCGATAACCTTGATGGAAGCCATTTCTGTGCTACATCTGAGTCTTAGACCAGATTGGTAGGACTGAAGGACGTTTTTGGCTTTGATGTGTTGGAGCAATTGCGTGGCTACTGCTTTCTCAAGGATCCTAGATTGAAAGGGATGATGGGTGATGGGGTTATCGTTACTGAGCTCATCAAGGTCCAGTGTTGATTTCTTAATAAGCTAAATGATTTTTCTGGTCTTGAGGGTCTAGGGGAGTTCATTCAAATCAATGAATCTTAGTATATTGTGCTGCAGAAACAGATCGTACAAGGCCCCTGCAGTACAGTCTGTTATTTTAAAAAGTCCTATTTCCATCACTCTGAATACAGAATGCAGGCTTAACCTATCCTTGGGATCATGGGAAGGAGGTAGCCAATTGGCAGTAGTATTGCATAAAGAGGGGACGAGGAGTGCTTTGATGGGGTGAAGGTGGGTTTGGTTTACATTCCCAAAAGTTACCCCAAAGTAACCCATACATATAATTGTTTCACAAAACATCTGTATCAACAACCAGCAAAAATACATGACTCAGTTTTACATAACTTCTCCCAGAATTTGTGCAAGACGCCCTGCACAGAATCAAAGATAGTGCTAAATACGATACAAGCTAATCCCATCTCTGTCTGCAGATGCTGTCCATGAAGTCAGTAATGGCCCTCTTATTCTCAAACCCGCTCTTTTGGAAGCAGTGTTAATTGACGTAGGCTGCTTGGAGAAGGCAGGGGATAAAGTGAATGGGCCTCATTCCGAGTCCGGCGGTAATGGAAAAACGATGGCGGTAAAGTAATACCGACATCCTTTTCCGCCGTGGACTATTCCGACCCATCACACCATAATTACCGCCGCCGTAAAGTACGACTGCGTAAATAGCGGACCAGTGTCGCGCGCCCGAGACACCACGTCGGAAATAACGCTAAGGCGTTAACCAGTGCTGATCCCAAGTAAAGCGGACACGGTAAAAACGGGCTCCACAAGGACGCAAAGTACCTTAACGCCATGGCGTAATTACCGGCATCGTAGAGAAGGTGTTAACAACCCTGAACAGTGCCAGAAAGAGGAACAGGTGCACCCAATCAGCACAGGTGGAGTCCATAGAGTCAGGCACAGCACAAAAGGAGAACACCCACACACCACACCCCCTCCCACACCAAGATGATACCAATTCTCGCAGCATTCATGGAGCTGGAGGCCCTGCTTGCAAGGCAGCAACTACGACAACATCAACAACAGCAACCACAGCAACCACTGCCCCCACCACAGAGGATACACAGGAGGAGAAGGAGGCAGAGACAGGCCCAGCATGCCCTACCGGTGCAGCCACCATTACCACGCCGTCAGCCCCCAATTCCACGCATCAGACCCACCCCCTTCAACCTCACACCAGAGCAGATACACACCCTGTACCTGCTTGACCGGGACACCATAACCACCATAGTGGCCCTGATACATAACGACATAGTGAGCCTAATAGAAATCAGCACTGCTATCCCCCCTCTACTAAAGGTAGTGTCTGTGCTCCACTTCCTTGCCACAGGGACCTACCAGCATACAGTGGGGCACATGCATGGCATTTCACAGCCCATATTTTCCCGGATACTCAACCAAGTGCTCGATGCCCTCCTCAAGCACAGAAGGGACTACATATGCCTCCCCCGGACTCCCCAGGAGACATATGATACCAAAGCTGCCTTCCATGCACTTGCAGGCATGCCAAATTGCATAGGTGCCATCGACTGCACCCACGTAGAATTGGTGGTTCCCCATGCCATGGAGGTGCCGTATCGCAACCGCAAGCAATATCACTCCATCAACGTCCAGATGGTGTGTAATGCCAGTAAAGCCATCACACAATGCAATGCCCAATACCCCGGATCAACTCATGACTCCTTGGTCCTGCGGAACTCTACACTACCACGCTACATGGAGCGACATGCTGAACGACGTACCTGGCTGCTTGGTGAGTAACCGGAATGGGCCATGGCAGTCCATTGGGGCTGTGAGTAGGTTGTCAGCATACGCCACCCGGGTGGTAAAGGGGGGGGTAGAGAGATGCATACGGGTGGGACAGTCAATGCCATTGTACGATGTAATGGGGTGACTGTATCCTGGGACATGTGTGCATGGCCAGTGAACACCTGCTGCAATGTTAGATTAGCACAGTTCTCCACCATGATTGCACGAACACTTACCTTCATTCCACTCTCATGCAGGTGATGCTGGCTACCCATTGAAGCCGTGGCTCATGACCCCGGTCCGCAACCCACAAAACAGGCACGAGGAGGGCTACAATTGATCTCATACCCGTACACGGGTGGTGATAGAGCAGACCTTCGGCCTTTTGAAGGCACGATTTCATTGCCTCAGCCGGTCAGGTGGGGCCCTCATCTACAGCCACGAGAAGGTGGCCAAGATCACCATGGCATGTGCAATGCTGCACAACATGTGCATCCATCGGAACGTGCCACTGCCCCCTGACGTGGGTCTGCTACCACCAGATGAGGAGGAGGAGGAGGAGGAGGAGGAAGGAATGGCAGGACAGCATCACGGGGCCGATGCACAGGAGGGACGTCACGTGCAACAAGCATTGATTGACCAATATTTCTGAGTCATGGCGGAATACTCGTGCACGCGAAGTCGGAATATGGTGGAAATAGCGCCTTCCAACCACATCGTACATGGTGTTTACGCCATGGCGGTAATATGTATTTCTTACCGCCATACTCGGAATGAGGATGACTTTTATGCTTTGTGTAACGGTGGGCAATATTGATTTGTTTTCCTTCTATAGGGAAAATTGCTTTTCACAGTTACACACACGCTTAACGCAACGCAGATACACATATGGCAATCATATACCAGGTCCTGTCATTTTATGTTCAGGTGCTACTACCACATGTCCAGTTACAAGCCGAGGTACCTACACCTTTTGCACGCTTTTGGCGTGATATACCCATTTACCAGGTGTTGCCATAAAGTGTCCAGTTTCATAGGCCATTGATCACCTATTGCTATAATATGCATAGGTACCCTCACACCATTTGTCTTGTTTTGTGGTCCTGTCCCGAAGTACTCACACAGTTTTCCAGGTATTTCAATCATGCATTCAGGTGTCCCCAGAAATAGCCAGGTTTTGTCACAGTGTCTATGTCCATATCAAAAATAATGTTTATTCTATTGTGCTTAAACCTGAGCGCACAAAAGCACATACAAAGAGGGAAGGGAGCAGCGGGATGACAAATTGCTCTTATTTAAATAGAGAAATATTCTCAAAAAAGGAAAGGACCTGAGCTACTAGGTACTTCCTGAACTTATTTTACAGGTTAAGTTTCTCACCGAAATAAGGAAGGAGTTCCACACTTGGGCACCCTGAACTGAGAAGCGTGTGCCACCTGTAAAGTATTTCTGGGACTCAGATCCTTAGAGGCAAGAGGATTCTGGCATTTAAAATCTAAAAAGGCAGTTTTGCATGTAATCCATGCTGCTACGGGAAGCCTGCGTAAATGACAACATGAAGAAGTCATTACTTGGTAAGAATCATGTGCAGCGATCTTATCCACACGTTTGAATATACTGTAACCAGAGTATTAGACAATGCCGGCACATATATACTGTTTGCATAGCCCAAGTTAGAACCACTGATGGCTCTTATTTGTTTGTTTATTTATGTATTTTTTTATTGCATCGGATTAAAAGAAACTTCAACCAATGCTTAAGAAAAAAAAACAAATAGAAAATGCATTAAACGTAAGCATTAAAGAAAAAACATCCCATCAAATATTCAAGCAATTGAAACAATTGTAAAACAAATACACAATTCAATGTTTATACATTCCACATGTCTAACTAATACTTAATATGTATTTCTAAGATCGTTCTAGTTAAAAAATAGTGATAATACCAAAGTTACACATTTACGTTATTGTCAATACCGCTTTAACATTGGCAACCTGGTCGCCTCAGAAAAACAGGGACAGCAACACCCACAGATGTTGGAAAACCACTCTACACCTTAGCCTAAGGGCATTCAATTCGATTATGGGCTAGCTTTCTAAAGTGCAAAATGCTTTGTGCTCGGAGTGGGTTACAATTAGACAAGTGCTTTAGAGTTTCTAATTCAGCTTTGTCCTAAAAAAATCGTCAAAAGGAATCCTCTTGCATGATTTGTTTACATCGAAAGAGGATTTCTCTGGTGGGAAACAGGTTCCACCTGAATCACCTCAATGCCTTGGCTAAGGTAGGGGTTCAATTTTAAGTGTTTTAAGGATGGATATGCGTGAAACTTGTTAATTGTTCAACTTCAATCCTCCTGAGCAGATTAAACAGCCCTGGTTACTCTCAAAGGACCGCTCAATTCTTCCCAATATTATCTATTAAACAATCACACTGGGCACTCAAAGCATTTATGGTAAATACATTACTGCAGCTCAATGCATTACGCAAATCCTCAAACAAGGTATTTTTCAACAGAAACAATAGGCTCTGGTACAAGGCTGAGACTATACATTTGACCCTCATTTGTAGGGATTTAAGTGATAGCTCACACCATATGGATGTTAAAGGAATTGCGTTATGAACTCTCAGTACATTCCTCCCGAAATAAGATTACATTTTTATCAAGGTAATCAACACATGGGCAGTGCAATTCATGACCATACAGTAATTTTGGTTTACCCTCATAAAAGCTCAGAAAAAGCTTAACTGAAAACCGACCATGCTTCAAATGTTCTTTATCATCTGGGATGAAAGAGATAAGGCCTTATGTTTAAAAATGTGGATAATAGGTTTTCTTTTCGGTGAACACTATAAAGGGAAAACCAAACTACACTTGGTTATTATCGTGTGTTAAGCAGATATTATCCAGATTCCACTTAAATCTGGGCTTCTTCCTGTGCCTTAAGAATTGAATAATCTTAGTTTTCCCTGTGTTGTTTATTTTTGCAAAGTCAGAAAATGTAGTAAAGAGTCTCTGGAGACATATGGGGGTGCAGCTAAATAGTAGGAAGCCATCAGCATAAGGCATCCAGACCGGACAGTGCACACCAATTTTCAGTGGGGTGAGGGAAGCAGATTTCAACTAGTTGTCCACGTCAGAGAAATAAATATTGAAGAGGCAGGGAGCAATAAGGCAATCCTGACTCAATCCGGACTTAGTTTCAATCTCCCAGGACATCAACCCCCCCACTGTCCAGTCTGACCTGAATTTTAGAATGCTCATACAAACCGTGTATCAGTTTTAAGAGGCCATCCGAGATTGCCAATTTGGTCCATATTAGATGATGATTTAATTGGTCAGCTTTTAGTCTGGGGGATTGATCAAGTGAGAAACATACGGTAGCATTTTCGGCATTGTGGACTTGGGACCGCTAGAACCAGGTGTCAACAAAAGGTTAGACTCTGAAGCAGTGCACCACATGCACCCCTAAGGACGCTCTAAATAGAGTTAGCATTAAACCTTCTTAGCTCTCTCTCGATCAAATCCACCATAACCATTGATTGATTGTTTATTTATATCGTGTATATACACAATATGTTTTATAGCGCTTCAAGGCAAGGGAGGGAGCAAGGGAGAAAACAGTGACATCACATACATTCTTGATACATTGAAAATGTGAAATGTACTATCATACTCGGCCTGGTGACATTTCAGATAGTGCAAGAGCTCTAGACAGTGAAAAGGAGGGGAGAGGGCGGGTAGGAGGTGAGAAAGACAAGCGGCTACCTGACTAAGCCTGACGACAATTTTGGTAGTGCCAGAATTTGCCAAGAGGTGAGGGGGAGAGGGAGAAGGAGAAGAACAAAACAAGCAACTATTTTATTAGGCCTGATGACATTTCAGATAGTGCTGGAGAGTGCCAGGGGGGGAAATAAAAAGTAAGGGAAGGGAGGGGGGAGGAGACAAACAAGCTGCCATGAAACAGATTGGGCGACATATCTGATAGAGTAAGTGCTAAGGATACAGTGAAGGGAGGGGGAGAGGATAGAGGAGGGGACTGCAAGAAGAGGGGTACAAATAAGCAGACATATAAGCAAACAAAAGGGGGTGGCAGGATACAACAGACAAGCATACAGGCAACCAGGGGGGAGTTGGAGAAACATTAGTGAAAGAGTTGTAAGGTAAGCATGCCTTGATAATGTATACAAAGAAGAGTCCTGGGAAAATGCACCCCCTGCATCCTCGTGATTAACAACTCTACAGTCTTTTCAGTGAGAACCACTTGGAAGTTGAACCGACAAGACTGCAAAGAAAACAGATTTATCCTGGCTTTTGTCACCCTTCTGTGTACTTATTAAAGTATCTAAAGTCATATCTGTTTGTGCAAGTGTGCTTACTAATACTTTAGACAAAAGTAGGTGTGAAATATTCAAATCAGAGACGTCTGAAACATGAATAGGTTTTACAGAGTTTTCACACATAGACAACTCACTATTGTTGGAATTACCTATTAGCCAGTAAGATAGCTCAGCGGGTCGAGCGTTCGCTGCTGCAATCTGACCGTGATCTGCAGGTCGCAGGTTCAAATCCCGACAAGGCCAACTCAGCCTTTCAACCTTCAGAGGTAGATAAATGAGTACCAATTTCGGTTGGGTGATATTGTATGTAAATATGTGCTCTGTAAAGCGCTTTGGATTAAGGCGCTATATAAATAACACATCATTATCATTCTACGGTCTTGTTGCACTGTCATTTGTCTGCCGAAAGCTTTGCTGATAGTCAAATTGCGTAAAAACTTCCTAGAGGATTTCACTTTCAGATGGCTAAACTTGACATTTTGGATTTTCTTTAGCTGATTTGTATAGTCTTTTTTTTTTTTCATTTAGAAAAAAGTATGAGAACCTGAAGTGCCTTTCAGGGGTTCAGCACCTACCTCTCCTTACATATTGAGGCATCTGCCAGACTATCAGATGATTTATTTCCTGAATGAGAAGGTTTGCTCACATTTAAAAGCAATTCGGAAACCAGTGCCTCTTCAGTGACCCCCAGTCCCGTCTCCCTCACTGGCTCTGAACTGCAGAAACATTTATTATGTGAAACAGACAAGGAATCATTCAGAACCGAACTGGCATTTACATTTTCCACTAGTTTGGCAGAGTGACTTCTGAGCAAGTAGTTGGAGCGCCCAGCCATTAATGAACATACAGCATCAGACGGACTTGTCTATAAGAAAAAAGGAGTGTGTGTGAAGTCTACTCACAGGTTTGAACTCCACCATTCTCCCAAATAGAACACTCAAAGCACCACAACTCACACCAACTCGACAAACTGCAAAAGTGCACTTTCCCACACTTCCTTCATGCGCCAAAGGAACCTTAAGGTCTGCTGTATACCCACGAAGTAGCAAGCCGAGCACCGCGCTCCCAAGCTGATGTAGTGGATCCCCAACCCTCAGAGCAAATTGCCTCTGTTTGCTTTGCTCAAAATAACCAGTTGAATGAAAAATGGCACTGTGCACTTTTCCCGCGCTTCCTTTGCCTTAGGACGACCCTTACTATGATTCCCCAAATAAGGCTTTTCAAGATAATGCTGAATTTGGTGAAAAAGCCACAGGAAATGGCTGTAACTGGTCACTACCATATTTATCGCCTGAGCCATATGGAAAATGGAGTTAAAGTATACTCCAGGGGTATGATATGATATGATATGATATATGATATGATATGATCATTTTTTTATATAGCGCCTATACACAATGTGTTTCAAAGCTCTTCAAGGGAAGGGAGGGAACAAGGGAAAATACAACCACATTCTTACAGGCCATGAACAGTAAGGATGTGAAATTAACTATCGTACTGGCCTGACGACATTTCAGATAGTGCAAGAGCTAAGACATAGATAAGGAAGGGAGGGAGAGAGTGGGAAGCAAATGGAAACAGACAGGCGACTACCGTACTAGGCCTGACGACATTTCTGTTATAGCCGGAGAAAAACAAAAGGTGAGGGAGAGGGGTGCAGAAAGGGAGGAGAGGAACAAAACAAGTGACTATCATACTAGGCCTGACGACATTTCAGATAGTGCTGGAGGGGCGGTGGGGAGGAAAAAAACAGTAATGGGAGGGTGGAGGAAACAGATGAGGTTGCTATCATATTAGCTCCAGGGACAATTCTGATAGAGTAAGTGCATAGAAGAAAGTAAGGGGAGGAGATAGGAAAAGGGAGAAGGGAAAGGAGGAGAGAAAGGAGAGTAAGCAGTCAAAAAGAGTGGAGAAGCAAGAGTGGAGAGCGAATACAATTGCAAAGTCAGTAGTAACACATAATGTTGCAAGCCAGGAAACAAGATGAAGATGGGAACAGCATGATTCAGGGCCACTATGAGTACAAGATGCAAAGGAAGTCCAGCATGAGAGTTGAGAAAGAGTGACGCACCGTGAATGAATGAAGTCCATAAAAGTCAAATCCAGCTTTGGCCACAAGACAGTGATGGTGAAGGAAGGCACCAGGTGGGTGGGGCTTGCTAAGTGGTGAAAAAGAGCAGCAGGCAGAAAGGTACCAGGTGGGCGGGGCTTAGGCCAGGTGACCTAGATCCACTTGCACCTGCTCCCCATCTGCGAGTCTTAACTTTAGAATACATAGTGGTGGGTCCATCATCATAGGAAAAAACAAGTGACTGATCCTATGGGACCCAAATGTAACCAACAGCAACTCCATTTTACTGCTGTGCTGACAGAATTTGCATCCATGTCAGAGTAGTTTAAAAAATAGGCTTGAAATAATTATGGTCATGGGTAAAGTCACTAGTCAAATCAATTATCGACCATTGCTGTCATTGCTCAGGGTAATCCAATAATTTGCATGGATCTGAAATCTTATCATATGTAAGGTTGTGCATCATTAACCCATCAACCAATAATTATGTATTCTCATTCAATGCCGAGTTTTACCATCAAATGCCCAGATACTCAGCCCATATGCAGAGAATATCATGCCACAATGTTCAGTAGGGTTTATAGTGATAATGTCGAAAAAAAAATGTCGACTTACAAAAATGTAGAAAAAAAAATGTCGAAAACAATAATGTCGAAAACCTATACATATAATGAAAAGAGTCAATTTTTAGAAAAAAAAATGTCGAAAAAAAATGTCATTTAGCACTATCAATAAATACATAAACAAGAAGAGTCCCCCCAACCCCCCTCGCCCAACACCCCCTGCCACCCCCCACCCCCCCACCACCCTCTCACCCCTCATACTCAACACATTGTAATTATGTATTTATTTATGTATTTATTCAATAAATAAATAAACAAGGAAAATATCATTTACTAGGGCCCAACCCCCCTCACCAAACACCCCACTGCCACCCCCCCACCCCCCACCACCCTCTCACCCCTCATACTCAACACATTTTAATTATATATTTATTTATTTATGTATTCAATAAATAAATAAACAAGGAAAATATCATTTACTAGGGCCCAACCCCCCTCTCCAAACACCCCACTGCCACCCCCCACCCCCCACCACCCTCTCACCCCTCATACTCAACACATTTTAATTATATATATTTATTTATTTATTCAATAAATAAACAAGGAAAATATCATTTACTAGGGGGGGTCCCGCCTAACCCCCCTCACCAAACACCCCACTGCCACCCCCCAAACCCCCCACCACCCTCTCACCCCTCATATTCAACACATTTTAATTATATATATTTATTTATTTATTCAATAAATAAACAAGGAAAATATTATTTACTAGGGGGGTCCCTCCAACCCCCTTCACCAAACACCCCCCTGCCACCCCCCCACCACCCTCTCACCCCTCATATTCAACACATTTTAATTATATATATTTATTTATTTATTCAATAAATAAATAAACAAGGAAAATATCATTTACTAGGGGGGTCCCCCAACCCCCCTCCCCAAACAACCCACTGCCACCCCCCACCCCCCACCACCCTCTCACCCCTCATACGCAACACATTTTAATTATATATTTATTTATTTATTTATTCAATAAATAAATAAACAAGGAAAATATCATTTACTAGGGCCCAACCCCCTCACCAAACACCCCACTGCCACCCCTACCCCCCCACCACCCTCTCACCCCTCATACTCAACACATTTTAATTATATATTTATTTATTCAATAAATAAATAAACAAGGAAAATATAATTTACTAGGGCCCAACCCCCCTCACCAAACACCCCACTGCCACCCCCCCACCCCCCACCACCCTCTCACCCCTCAACACCCTCTCACCCCTCATACTCAACACATTTTAATTATATATTTATTTATTTATTTATTCAATAAATAAATAAACAAGGAAAATATCATTTACTAGGGGGGGTCCCCCCAACCCCCCTCACCAAACACCCCAGTGCCACCTCCCCAACCCCCCCACCACCCTCTCACCCCTCATATTCAACACATTTTAATTATATATATTTATTTATTTATTCAATAAATAAATAAACAAGGAAAATATTATTTACATGGGGGGGTCCCCCTCAAACCCCCCTCACCAAACACCTCCCTGCCACCCCCTACCAGCCTCCCACCCCTCATATTCAACACATTTTAATTATATATATTTATTTAGAAAAAATTCGACATTATTGCTTTTCTACATTATTTTTTTTGACATTTTTTTCCAGACATTTTGACTGTCGACGTTATTGCATTCAACATTATCACTGACCACCGTTCAGTAGCACACACCATTAGACAGGTGTGGCCACAAAAGTGATCAGAGGTCAGATTACAGAGACTTGCACCATGGAAAGTGCAATGCTACATAGTATTAGCATTAGGGTAAAGTGTGCCCTGGTGCAAAAAAGCACAGGGACAGATTAATAAAATCCCTTTAATAGGGCAACACATTCGAGTGTTCAAACAATATATACTTTCAATTCATTTTTGTACATTGGCATACTTTGCCCTAGAGATTATTCCATGCCCAATTGCAAAGGTCATCCTTTAAAATGTCTTTAGTATGCCCACAATTATTTTTGCATTAGGGCAAAGTTGTCCCTAGTGCTATTACCGTGCCAAATTGCACGTGCACCGGTGCAAAGTTTCTGTAAACTGTGCCCATGTGTTAATGCCTTTTCCAGGCATTGAAATGAAATGCTCAGATACTCAACTGTTTGCATAATATTTCCATCAACACCCAGGTACTCACACATTTTCAAAGGTATTGGCAGCATATACTGCAAACCATATTTGCCAAGGAAAGGAAGAGAAGTGCCACATCTCTACTCATTCTCTGTAGCTCTTTGGTTGGCGTCGCCAGCTAAATAAGTGCAGAAGAGGGAGTAGACATCCCACCCACGTCTTATGGTGGAGCCAGTCAGCCCTGCTCTCTCCTGCTGCTTGCTCTGTAATCCTGATGTAAAAAGATAGAAACCAAACAGAGGCAGAGGCAGTAGACAGTAGCAATGATAGTCTTGTCTTATCCCCTCAACTATATGCGTGGTGCACTCTAACAGGGTGGGCAGTTGCCAGGGGTCAGGAAACAGTAGATCCACCTGTTCAGCCTGAATGAACTTATTGTCGCACACTGCTACAGTAGCCTCCTGGTGTGAAAGGAGAGCAGAACATCTCGGCCACATACACAAACACAAGATTGTGCAGCTATACAGTGTTCACTGGGACTAAGAAGATGCATTTATATTCGCTTTAACCATTCATGAATGCTCTAAAGAGAAGACAGTTTGGAGGCATGATCTCGCGAGAGCAGCTTCCGCCATCATCTTGCAAGACTTCGCATCAGCAAGAGTGGAGAAATAGAGCGAGACACAGTTCAGCGCGCGGAGGTGCGAGGAGTAGACGCACCCCGGTGGTCCTCTTGATCAGACGACTCAGCAGGCTTTGGCTCACAGCAGCCACACTGAAGTCCAATCCAAGACTCACCCAGAAAAATAAGGACAGTGAATGAAACTAGTCCTATGATTGATGTACTATGCTGAAAGGGTGATTAAAGAAGTAAACATCAACTGAAAGTCTTGAGTCGTATGTTAAACCACAGCAACAGTCTAGAGTATTTCTGCGCAGAAAACAACACCAAGGATGTCTGTGTACTATAGTGCTTCTGCCGGAAGGTTGTGAATTGCAGCATATCATGAATCAGTTGATGCATACACTAACATCAGTATTCAGGGGCAGCAATAGGGCGAATCAGAATGGAGAGAGTGCAGGTTGTACCTGCCGGTACACATTCCTGTTCTCTGCTTTCCACTGACATAGCCTCTAGGCTTGCTTTTGTAGGCCCACTCACCTTATCTTTTGGACAACCCACCCGATGTGTAATGACTTGCTGTCGTTATTCTTTGGCAGTATTGATGTGGCACTGATGTCTGCACCGGGTACTGCACACAGCAGGACATGGCATAAGAATAAAGAGACAGGGCTGGAACTTCCTGCAAGTGCCTCACCAACTATCGAGGTGGCCGGACGTGTCCTTTTGTTACTGCCAGGCCACTGGGGCCCTCTATTAAGCTGCAGAGCTCCCATCTATCACGGGGAGCTCCCAGCAACAGAACACTGGTCACGAAGGCGCAAAGCGAAACCTCGCCCAAGTTATAACTTTCCTTGATGCCGGAAAACTGAAATGGACATTGCCTCCCCAGCCTGTGGCCTGAACGACAGGATAGAAGCACAAAGAACCCACATCACTGCCCTAGAGGGCACCAAGCACAGAAAGTGGGGACACATACTCAGTATCTACTACAGGAAGGAGCTGCTCTCCAGGTGCAGCGGGACCACCCCAACCTACACTACAAGGGGACGATTGTTAAAAGAGGGGAATGGCAGAGGGTACATCCACACCCAGGCCAGGCACTCCATCAAAAATGGCAGCATTGCTCATCTCACTCTTGACAGCATGAGGACAGGGCAGCACCACTGCAGCACTGGGCCCGTTTGACCCCTATAAGGACCCCTCATCGGTGGGGCCCAGGTGGACCATCTGGATACAAAAGTTTGAGGTGGCAATGTACTGCAAAGACGTCACAACGCCAAGAAAAATGAGGTCTCACGTGCTTTAAATGTGGGGGATGATGTAATGCATATTTTCAACTCCCTAGCCATATGGGATGGCACAGATGCATACCAGTCAGCAAATGAAGCCCTTACAGCACATTTCATGCCACAGCTGAACCCTGACTATGAGACTTTCAACTTCTGTACTACAAACCAGACCGATGATGACACCCTCAACGCATACCACACCAGGCTCTGGCCCTTGGCCCTACCCTGCCATTTCGATGACGGCGAGAAACAATTCAGTCGGCAAATAATAAATGGCATGCAATCTGAGAAGTTGCGACCGATGGTCCTGAATGAGAAAGGCATCTCCCTAGCAGGGATACTTAAATATGTAGACCAAAGTGAACTATTGAACTATCTTACATCAGGGCAGCCAACATGGTGTTTTGTTTTTTTGGCCACGCACCGGGGTCTCAGGCTCCCACACCCTATTACACGGACCCAAAAAAGAGTTCTTGGACTCAGAGAGACAATGAATCACACTTAGACCAATAGTTAGAAGAAAATAAATGGCTTGTTACAGGTCCTTTATTCACACCCAAAGTATATGCACACATCTAAAACATGCCATGTAGTTGATTATACATAAACATAGACAAAGAGATAACTTGAGATAACGGGGTCTGGAGCGGAGCGTCCTCCCTCTCAGTGAGACTGCATCAACCAGGGTCCAACTCTCTCTCTTTTCCATGAGAAATACCTCTACTCTTTATGGGGAGATCCCCGCCCCTTCAAGGTTACCAGACTGCCCTCGGATGAAGGGCAGAGAGTATGCAATGGGAGCAACGAGTGGACAAATCCAGCTAGAAGTGGACAATCCCAGCTTCTCTCACTCACCTCCATTCCCAGCACCCTTTATCACTACACCTGCAAAGCTATGACTCCCTTTTTGGCTGGTCCTTCAGCGGACAATACAACAACTATGCTCCAAAGTTAGCTCATCTGACATAATTATGTGACCTCCCAACCGTTGCAAAATTCATGTTTTCTTACTGAGCCCACTAAAACATAGGCTTTCATTGCGGTAATGGAAGTGAATATCCAAAATGGCTGTAGCGCCATGTTATTTAGCCCATTTTCGCACACGCACTACACTCCACCTCTTGGAAAATCAACTTTCTTAACCCAATGGCCAAAAAGAAGGTTCCCAGAATTTACAAAACATATCCCTTAAATTCAAAATACACGAAATACAACAGCAACAACAAATCAAGTTTACAAAAACAACAAAAAACACAAATAAAAATAGGACACAATGTTTCGGGAATCCACCCGATCCCATCAATTCCGGCATGGTCTTAAGTTACTTGAGCAATAAGGTCTTTTAACTCGCCAATATGTTTTTCAATGGAACGGGAACGATCATCCAAGAAAAAGCAACACATCCCTTCCACAACATTGCAACCCATATTATGTTTCAAAAACAAATAATCAATAGCAGCCCTGCAAAATAGCCTTTCTGAAATGTTTACTATCTAATAATAGCTCAGTTAAAGCTGGGGAAGTTTCATTAAGCCCTTTTACTACTAAGCAGGCTAATTTAGTCATAGTTTTATATCCTCCGGCTGGAAACCCCCAAATCCCTATTAATGAAATAGCCAATGCCAATACTTCTCCTTCAGATTATAAATGTACATTAGATTCACAGTCAGGTGACAGGGCGGTATAATGAATAGACCGCATAGAACGCCGAACAGCAGGCTGCAAAGGAAACATCATTTAACTAAGGTGTGTTACATTACTCATGCAAATAACATTTGTCAGCGGGAGCATGAGTCCATTTCCTTTTCCCAGGTTTCATCACAAGAACCACTTGATCCTCTCCTGCTGCAATCACGTCTTCCGGGGCTGGCAGACCATTAGGCTTTTCCACCTACACCTTAACTTGCGAACCATGTTATCTGATGAGCCAACACCCCTATCCCTATTAGTTGTTACTGCAGTGGATGGATCTCCTTTCTTCACCATGGACAATTTCACGTGTACAGAATTAATTGTGCAACCCTATTCTCTTTATGGATGGGCAACACATTTCTCAATTTTTAATGAGAATTACTTTTATTTCTCATTGATAGTCTGCATCCAAAATCCCTCCCAATACCTGAATACCATTAAGTGCTAATCCAGATCTAGGGGCAATTAATCCCATATGATCAGACGCAATTTGTACTTCAATCCCTGTGTAAATCACAACAATGCCCCTGGGCTCCATTCAGATTTCTTTCCTCACATGCAAATCCACCCCAGCAGACTCAGGGTTGCTCGGAAAGGAGCTAAAGCCCCAGGAGATATTTCCCAAAACAACAAAGTTTCCATAGCTCTGTTCGGTTTGATCTGCAAGGCTGGCATTAAAAGGCGCATTAAAGGAGTCTCGCCAATAGCAATGGGGGGGTTATTTAGGATTTGCACCACATCCAATACCAGCTCACGCCACCCTTCAAGGGTGCCCTCTCCAGTTTTGCGCAAATATTCTTTCAATAATCCATTAATTCTCTCAATGAACCCTGAAGCCTCGGGGTGATATGGGACATGCCAGATCCACTCAAAGCCTTTCTCTTGGCAATAGTCTAAAACCATCTTTCCCTTGAAATGTGACCCATTGTCACTCTGAATCTGTAAGAGCACTCCATAATATATAGCCACTTGATCCAACAATTTAATCGTATTCAATTGCATGGCACCACCATCAGGTAACCAGAATTTGGTCCTCATTATGACATCGGCGGTAGCCGTGCATCGAACATGCTGTGCTCGCAGGTGCCTTTCTGCCTGCCAGGTCCGACCTGTTTCACCCATTTTTTTCCAAAACCGTTTTGACATTTAAAATTGTAAAAAGCAGAAAATGCAACTTTCCAACGTGTAATTTTGGCTGCACTGTGTTCTTACTTTCAAGTTGATTTTTGAACTGCATGCCCTCTGTTCATACCTTGCCTTATAGTTAATAGTGTTCTTACATCGCTGATATTATTAGAAATCATATTTTCCCCATTTATTTAACCGTACATATAAATTAATTATTTAGCAGTTCTGAATGTCATTTATGCAATTGCAAAGGTTTTCAAACCCGATTTTGACTCCCATTTCGTGAGGGGAAGTCTGTGTGTTGCCTACTATCCCTGACTCCTTGCTGCTCCTTTCTATTCACTCAAAATTCAATAAATAGGGGTTTGAATTAGCATTGCAGGGGGAAATTATAACCCGGGTGCTATCTACCCAAACAGTAAAATTGCTCCTATTCATTTGTGCTTTGGATATGTTCTAGCAGAAGGTCATCCAAGTGTATTTCATCGGTTTACATTGTAATTATCAACCAATTGGTGATTGCTGCCCAATATTAAAATTGTGTGATTTTCTTTGAATTTAAAATAAATAAATATTGTATTCGCACCAATCGGCCTGGTTCATGGTCCATTGTGACCCGGGGTATTTGTAAAAGGGGCTGTGAGATGGGTTGGTTGCCAGCTCAATCTGAACTCTAGGAAATAAATAAAAGGTATTCTAATTGAGCCCTACATCCTAGGCTAAGGGCAAGGGCCCTGGTCAGGTGTGTGATGCCCGATTGGAATCCTTAACAGCTTGTGCCAGGGATTGGGTAAGTATTGCCACCTATGGCAGCTTAACACAGCAGGCTAACCTTCAAGGTAGTGATACTTTGTGTGGCTAGAAAGCTGTGTTATGCTTTAAAAAGCACCTCCCAAACATAGACCGTAAGTACTAGGCCTGAATATAAAATTCAAGCAAAATAAATCCTGATCTAGACAAAAATCAACAGAATACAGGTTACCTTTATATAAATAAATTAATAAAGAAACAACACTTTCCAAAATGACCACAGTAGAGATAAATATGGCCAGTGAGCACCTTCTGCACAAATGATGTGTCAGAGGGGAATGGCAGCAGCAAGATGAGGCGGTCTGGCTAGAAGAGATGATGCAACAGGTCACCGCCATGGATATTGATGTGTGGCAGGACGGTGGCCTATTACATCAAGGTTTGAGCGAGTTGTACATGACTCAGAAAATTAAAGAGAGCAGATTAAAATTGGCAGCGTCACAGCCTACATGTATCTCCATATGGGAGTGATGCGGCCAAAGAATGAAGAAAATAGAACACTTGCACAAAATCAGTCTGAACTCAAATTCAGACTGAGCTAAAATTAGCAGAACACAAATTGCAAAAGAGCCAAGACTCTGAGGTCCAAGTTGAGAACTACATCAAACAGTTAAATGAGGACTTAGCCTTACAACAAAAGAATAATGTAGACCAAGAGGCCCAATTAGATGTATTGAATGAGGAGTGTCAGGAAAAGGTTGACTCTCTGGAAGAGGGTCAACAGAAGCTGAATCAACAAATAAAATATAACAGAGCCTGTTCAGAGCAGATAATCGCTTTACAAAAACAGGTTGACAAATTGGTAGAGGAGAATAATAAATTAATTATTAAAGGACTCCACCTCCAAGCAGAATTTGATCAAGAACGTCAGAAATCAAATGCTATCAAGCAACAAAGAGATGACCTGATGACCTGGCTGAACAGAAGGGCACCCTAAATCAGGAGAAAGATGCCCTCTATCAGGAAGTGAGCAACCTAAAAACAGATTTACAGGAAAGAGAGTTAGGCCTCCAGAAACGAAATGAATTATAATATGAATATGAAAAGTTAATGGAGCATACCAGATGAGTAGAAGGCATGCTGGAATGAACACCCAAACTAAAAATACACACACTCAGGAGGAGAATCTCCTGCAACAAAAATTGTCTCATTGTTCCCATACCAAACAAGCAACGCAAAGAGACACTGAGGCCCCCTGTGAGGAGAACAAGAGACCCCACAAGCAGGTGGCAGCTCAAGAGCAGGACATAGAGGCCAGTCAAGCCCTGATAGCGGAGCAAAAAGCTCAGACCTTTGCCTGTTATCAAGAGGTAGGGGCTGAAAAGGAGAAGCTAGGGAGGTTGGAGATGGAGTATGCCAGGCTAAACCCAAACTTGAGGGACCCTGAACAAGTAGAAAGGGACAGGGCTACCGCTGATCCCAGTGGGATGCCCTCTGTACTAAGGGACCCAAAAACATTTAATACTTTGTGCATTTCTGACTTCATGTCTACTGGTTCACATGAGCCAGAAGCCATGAGGCCTTCAGAATTAAATAGGCCTAGCATGATGGAGCTGACATGTCAGCGCCCCTCAAAAATTGATGGACGAGCATCCCTGTATAGATACAAAAACTTTAGGGCTGATGTCTCTGACCTGGCAGCCTCCTATGAGGAGAACGTCAGGGAATTAGATCTGGAAAGGAACTATCTCCAAAGGGACCATTTGATTCGATTTGCACTAAATGACCACACTAAGAGGTCAAGGGTGATTTCAAACCTACAAGCGAACCCTCAATAAAGTGGAAAAACCCTTTAGACATCAAACAAAACAGGCTTGTGATTTAAGCTGTTAGTTGTAACGAAGAAAACATTTGCTAGTGTAGTCTTATTTTAAACATCACAAACCCATGAATAGGTTAAAATGTACATATTTGAATAGTTATTCTTCAAAGTTGCAATAAGAAAACATATACACCACACATCTCATCAAGCTGGTTAACACACTGTGTCAAAGGTGGACTTGGACAAAACACATAAAATATTAAAAAAACTGTTTCCTACAGTAACTTGCTCCTAAAGTGACTTGTGCTGTGCAAAATCGCAAAATACCTCATTCAGCACTCTCCCACTTTCATCCCATTCATACCATTCTCATTCTCATCTTCTCGTATGCATACTCAATACATACAAATCTAAATGAATAAAAAAAGGCCCAACATGTTTCTTTCCTAATGGTTTCTGAGTATCAATCAAAGGAAATTCATCAGGGGCTAACAAGTGTTGTATAAGATACAAGTTACAATTACAATAGCCGTCTCGGCCACTAGTTCACTTCCAAAATTCCTAAAGCAGTTAGTCTATCAAGTCTTCAATCCTTGAATCAGACTGTGGCTAAACCAACTGCAGATGTCTTCCCCTACAACAAAACAGCAGACATAAGAAAATCAATATTCAAATGTAACTGAGTTAAATATCAGTGATAAAATTGTGTTTAATTCAATAGCATAGTTATACTTTTCATTAGTAAACGTCATCTCATGGTTACATCTCTTAGGCAAAATTTTGGAATCTCCACCTCAGTTCGCATATCTAACCCATAACATTTATCACGGGGGCAGCAGAAGAAAACCTGCGTACCAGCCCGAAATGTTCACCTAGCTCCTAGCAACAGTCAAGGTTAAACCATATATTAGGGAATAGCTCTCTAGTGGTCAGTGAAATAAGAGAGCTTCCCTTTATTAGGATATTGCACCCTTCCAGGAATACAAAACCAGACCGCATCACTAAGTACGTGGCAACAAACTCCCCCACAGCTTACCTTAATACGTGTGCGATTTGCACAAAAGCAGCATGAAATGAGACCTCAAAAGAGCATTTTGAAGACCTCCACCCAATCAGGGCAGTGGTAGGGATCCTCTGCCAACCCTAGAAGCAGGGAGGAGTCGGAAGACTACTCTCCTGTACGCCACAGGGGAGAAGAAACTTGGCCCCACCATTCTGTGAGCCCCTCATAAGCTCAAAGAATCAGGGAGCACCAAGAAGATCATGACCGGTCCTCAAACAGTAGCGCCTCTGAGTCGAAGGGCCAGTGGACTCAGGTCACGCCGCAAAAGAAGGCAAATAAACAGAGGAGAGTTATGGGGAAAACCCCATTAGGCAGATCAAGGCCATTAGGAATTTCTTAACACCGTACCATAAAAATGCAAAATATTCTGTTTTGAAGCATTTGGAACTCTATGAACAAATGATGGACACTTTTCACCTTAAAGATATCCAGAACTGCATAGATTATGCGAAATGAACATTCTCTCCGGAGTACTCCAGCTTCTTTGCTGGACTGGAAGACCAAAACCATTCAAGATGGTCCACCTATAGGGCAGCCACCTTGAAGCCCACAGAAACCCCCATGAGGCTTGCAAAGTGGCCTACAATTTGCAATGCGGAGAAGATCAGGCCCCATGAGAATTTGTGCAGGAGCTAAAATGCACCTTTGCACAAACCACCAGAAGGGTGCACACGGATAGCAGAGAGAGTTTATCACTACCTACTTTCATGCACTCCCAAAATACATCATAACCCAGCTGGTGAGGGATTTTCATGATAAAAGGTCCCTGGACTGGGTAATAGAGCAGGCTACCCGGATCTATGAGGTCCAAAAACCTGCAGAAAATAAAAATCAGGTAGAAAAACCCAAACCAACCAACACACCTGCTGCTTCTAAGGTGGCAGAGGTGAAGGTTGCCCCCATTTCGGACCTAGAAATGGGGAGCCTAAAAATGCACCTACCCAAAACTTGCAAAATCAGAGGCAAAGAAGGCCTTCTATTCAATCAGCAACAGGTGACAGTGAGGGAGGTAACCCCACCAATGGGAGAAAAATATTAATGGAGGGATTCTCCCCACAAACTGGTTCTAGGGACTGCCTCCAGGTAAGAGAGGGCAGCACAGAGCTATGGGAAAAAGGGGATTCCCAAATCCCATCTATTTCAGGATGTCAAATTTTTAGTACAGATTCCCAGACTTCGGCACAGATAATTGTCCAAAACTCCAGTGTGTCGAAGTCAAAAATAAAGAAATTGACCACCCAGCTTGCCCAAAATGCCCATTACCTTTCTCCAATTGAGGAGAAGGAGGGGAGATGTTATGCCCCTGTTCAAGTGCCAGGGCAATGCTCATTTTCAGCACTGGTGGACACTGGATCCCAAGCAGCTAAATTCAGGAAGGGGGAGAGACACCAGATCCCTCTCACCCCTCTTCCTGGACAACTCCAGAACTTCGACAGGAATGAAATTCCTGCCAAGGGGACTGCAGATTTGGAAATGCAAATTGGGCGACATAAGGTGAAACACCCGGTCATAGTCGTGACTCCAGGAGGAACCCCCTGTCTATTAGGGAATTACATCCTATGCAGGCTGTCTCCCCTAATAGACTGTGTGAACAAGGTCCTCTGCACTCAGACTAACCGCCCAATAAAATTAAAACAGAGTGTCACCCATGTTAGTTTGAATGGCACATGCCACATGGTTGAACAAAAGTCTGATCATATTGAGTTTAATTTCCAAAATAATCAAATACCCGAGGTTACAGTAATTGCTGTAGGACAACAAACTGGTGATGGGAACTCCTCTCCATTACTGAAAATCAACCTTCTTTCCAGTTTTAAGTGGTATTCCACACTGGAAGGAAATACTTTGAAATTTATACTGATTCACAATCTGAAAATCCCAATTCTATAGTCAAAAGTGATGAAAAACCAGCTCAAAGTTTAGCTGACATTCAGAAAATTAGAGAACAGCTGTTCCTCCCTATTCAGTTAAATGAGGGCAAGGAGTTTTTTCTCGCCAGAGTGTGCGTGAACAACGGGAATAGCTTCATCAGCGAAGCCATGTTCAGAAAGCTCCCAAAAGATCCAGCCATTCCCACATTTAAATTGATTGATAAGTGGGAAATGGGCATGGAAACTCCCAATTCCAAACATCTCCTGCCTAGCAGGTGATTGCTCAAAATTTCTATAGTTGACAAAAGCATAGAACATAATTGCTGAGTTGTGCGAGATGTGCCTGCTGCAGTCTATTTAGACAGTGACATTGTAAATCGGTTTGCAATTAATTTGGACCTAATAAATTAGAACGTCTGGTCCCGATTTGATGATTCAGAAAAAGCATTTCGGTCAGCACAATTGCTGCCATATGCGGTTGAAGTTCAAATTGGAGAGGAGGTCACCATCCCAGGACAGACCCGACAATTCCCACTTGAATTAAAACTTAAAAGAGGACAGAAACTGCTAAATCATGACGCCTATGTACACCTCAATGCCCAGCTCCAACAGCAGGGGTTGGGTTAAACCCAACACCATTAGTCAATGTACAACACAACACCATTCCAATATTGATGGATAACAGCGACCCTACGAGTATCACTCTGGACGCAGGCACACATTTTTCGAATGGCGGTTGATGACTGACATTTTTCCATGGATCTAGGAAACTAACTGATAGGTCCAATCCCCAATGGCTGCTTTGACAATGACATACCAACAGACAGGATCTTCACCCGGCAAGGGGAGAATTTCCTGGTGTATTCTTCCTGCACTTACGGGGAGGAAGAGGTGTCCTGTGACATCAGTCAGAATGAGGTGATATTCCAGGTCCACAACGACTGCCTCTCCTACCTGAAACCCTCTGTCAAAGTCAATACTCCAACCAGAGACCTCTCCACCCAAATGGAGGTGGCCGCTGAGATAGCAAAACTCAAAGTATTTCCAGGCTTCAGGCAAATGGTTGAAGAGTGGGTCAACCTAGCTGATGCCTGTGAAGCTCTGGAGCAAAAGCAAAAGTTGAAACAGGCATTCTTAGATTTCCAAGATATCTTTGCTGTGAACTTGTACGACTGTGGTCTCACCGAGATACATACTACCACAATTCCCATGGACCCTGGAATGACTCCTGTGTTTGTGAAGTAATATCGCTTGCCTTTTGCATCCATGGAGTCCCTGACAGAAATAATCATAAACCTTGAGTCCTGTGGGATAATTCTTCCAGTCCACAACACCTTTAATAATCTGGTGCTGGGGATTTTGAAACCAAATGGCCAATGGAGACTCTGCGCAGACCTTAGGGAGCTAAAGAAATGGGTCCACATGTCCTGATTGCCTCTGCCATACATTGACCAAGGACTGGCCCAGATCCAGGGGTCAAAGGTATACACTGCAATTGACCTGACCAATGGGTACTGGACTGTGCCTGTCAGTAGGTAGGACCAATACAAGCTGGCCTTTACCTCCGGGGGGGGGGGGGACAGTACACTTAGACCTGGACCCTCTTCGGATACATAAATTCTAGCAACAAATTCAATATCTTCCTATACAAGGCCATGCCCGACTTGGGTGAAAGGGGTAACCTGGCCTATGTGGATGATGTTTTGATAAAAAGCTCAACTGTGGAGGAACACATAGCAGAAATCTGTTATGTTCTGACCCAGTTGAGGGTTGCCGGAGCAAAACTGTCCTTCAAAAAGGTACAGTGGTGCAGGACCTGTGTCAACTTCTTGGGACATGAAATAACTCCTGAGGGTCTCTTACCCCAGAAGAAGAAAGTGGAAACACTTCTAAAACTAAAAGACCCCACCACTCTGCGTGAGCTAAAAAGCCTCCTTGGACTGACTAATTACAGTAGGACGTTAATTGAGGATTACGTAGAGGTCACACGACCCCAGATCCATCTGTTGAAGGGGGGGGTCAAGTGGGATTGGGGTCCAGAACAAGCCGAGGCAGTAAAGCAACTCAAAATAAGTCTTTCACAAGCGCCTTGTCTAGCTTACCCTGTCAAAAACAAGGAGTTCCTCTTGGAGAGAGGGTTGTCGAAGACACCTTGACAGCAGCATTATATCAAAAGCATGACAAGGGCATTAAAGTCATCTCCTATGCAAGTAAGACGTTATCCTCTGTGGAGGAAAAATTCAATGATTGTGAGAAAGCACTCCTGGCAACGGTGTGGACATTGAAGAATTAATGCCCGTTCATCATGTTGGAACTCATCATAAAGGAGACTCCATACCAGCCTTTGCAATACCTCCAAAGTGACAGAATCCGGGTCAGCGATGTGAGTAATTCCAGAATTACTTCCTGGATTCTGTCAATGCAAGGCTTTCCTGTGTAGGTCAGATATGGCCAAAACAAGAAGAGTCCCCTCGCACAAGGTCTGGCTGTCTTGCATATTTGTGCCAGAGAAAACTATCTAGAGGACGAAAGTCTTAAAACCCAGGACAACAGGAGGCGTACCTGAATTCCTCGCACAAAGTCTATGAAGAAGACAAGTGCCAGGGGATGCCCACGGTTCATGTGGATGGGTGGTCCTACCATGTTGATGACAACAAGGAAAAGGAACAGGTGGCTGGCGTTGGGAATGCCTGGGTGAATGATGCCCCAGAACCCTCCGCTGTGTAAACAATCGGTCCCCTCAGTAGCCAGGTGGAGGAGTCGATGGCAGTTCATCAGGCCATCCTCACTGACGTCCAACACCAACTCCAAAAACTGGTGATAATCACTGATTCAGATTATGGGCCTCATTCCGAGTTGGGCGGTAAGGGTTATTGGTCACCGGTAAGGAGACCGGTGAGGTTAAACCCTTACCGCCCAATTCTGAGCTCCCTTAGCGGGACCCGTAAGGGACCAGGGCGCTAGTAACGGGCCCGCTATTATGGTGCAATGGTTGGTTGAATGGGGACTTACCGGGCCCCGACAGGTCGGAATGTCCCGCTAAGTCCCCATTCAACCAGACCGGACCCGGACCTGGTTTTGGAAGCAGCCATGGTACAAATAGCGCCATGGCTGCCTCCAAACTCGAAATTAGGCCCTATGTCTGGAACGGGTTCGTTGAGCACCTGGTAAATTGGAAAACCAGAGGCATGCTGTGTGCTAATAACAAACTACTTAAACATGGCAAGCTAACACAGAATATTGATGATCTGGTCACCACTAGTGGGACCAAGGTTCAAGATCAAGGGTCATTCCAGAATAGAGGGGACAGACAAAACTGCTTGCCACAACAGGGGGATCTCCATGATATTGAGTCCCTGTTGGGGAAAATCCAGGTCACTGTTGTGACTAGGTCCCAGACAAATGCTCACAATGAACTCTCAACTGCCCAGTGGAGTAAGGAGACCCCAGATGCTGATTTAATCACAGCACATAAAGGGGATCCGATTATTGGGAAATGGTATCAACACATTTAGGACCCTGAGATCTTTCCTCTGACGGATACCGATTACATTTGGAAAGAGGACCTTAGGGTGTTGATAAAGTGTCCCAAAATGTTCCGAATCCAAGACGGTTTGTTAGTAAGAAGATCCATCTCTGGGTGTGACCACTGGGTGGTACCTACCACATTCCGGAGCCTGATGCTAAGTCACACCCATGACATGGCCACAGCCGGTCATCAGGGTTTTCACACTTCTCTAGAAATCTTGTGGGAGGTTGCATATTGGCTACACATGGATTAGGACCTCATCCAATATTTGAAGCAGTGTCTTGTGTGTGTACAATTTTAGCCAACTTCACTCACACACCAAGCTCCCCTCCAGAAGAAGGGGCTGACACTGCCTTGGTTAGATTTACAAGTAGATGTCATCAGGCCCGTGATTCACTCCTATAGGGGGAACAAGTACATGTTAATCGTAACATGCTTGTTTACCAAATGGGTGGAATGTCTCCCGGCCCCAAATTGCAAGGCAGAAACAGCGGCTGCCCTGATGATCAACCACATCTTCTCGCATTTTGGCCTACCCTAAAGGACGGAGTCAGACCGAGGAAGTCACTTCACCAGTAAAGTGATGACAAAGATGTGGGAGATACTTGGGGTAAAAAGGAAACTTCACATTGCATACCAAATGTCCTCTAGGGGAGTTGAGAGGTACAATGAAACAATTGTGAGCATTCTAAAAAAATGTTTGTGGTAGTGTGTGGCAGATTCTGGACCAAGTTTGGACATCCGATTACCGCTTGTTCTGATGGCCATCAGATCTACCCAATCTCCTCATCCAAGATGTCTCCATTTGTGATAATGACTGGATGAAGTATGGTGCTACCTCAGCATCTGCTCTATAAAACACAAGAGCAGACACTGATAAATGCCACAACACATGAGTATGTTGAGAATCTAAGAAAACACCTTCAACATGCTTTTGCCTATGCTCAGCGGAATCTGGAAAAATCTGCAGAGGGGACGAAAAACAACCAAAAAAGAGTACCAGGTAGGAGACATGGTCTAATTATATCATTTCCAACCAGTCCAAGGAGCGGAAATGTCTCCCTAGCCTGTGCGGTCCTTTTGAAATTGAAGATACAATTTCTCCTGTCGCCTACAGAATCTGCATCCCCAAAGGAGAGTTGGTAGAAGAGAAATGGGTCCATAATAATTAGATAAAGAGTTGTCACCCCAGGCACACTTTGCAGCTAATTGAGGAGCCAAGAGAAAGTCAAATAGAGGGGACATCTGGAGAATGAGAACAAGTAAAGGAAGAACCAGAAGGGAACAGGTAGGTTCATAGGTATATCTATCTAACAGGGAGTATTTTTTTTCTCATTGTTAGTGCAAAAGGATATTCCCAAAAGCCCTAGTAAAATATCAATAGTTATCATTGTCTTGTAAGTAATCATTTGTTATTGTCTGATTGCGTGAATGACCATAAGGAATGTGTGTCCCACTGCTGTCAACCTTCCGGGAAGACAGTTGGTGGGAAAATGTTGTAACCTGTCTTTATTCATCCATTAGATTTGTACTGATTCTGCTCCTGATTACCAAGGAGGGCTTCCCCGGGGACCTGGAAAAGAATAACTGAAGGAAAATCTGGGGGAGTCGCTCCACATTCTGAGGAAAGAGTGAAGGAAAATCTGTGGGTGTCACTCCCCACTTCAACGAAAGACAACTGGAGGATCGTGGCATACCGCTCCCTGATGGAAGAAGGACTCCACTTGATGAACCCCACCTTGCCCTACTCTCCCTCCACAAGAAGTCTCAGGAGAGTCGGGGGGGGGATCTGTGGGGTACATCCCACCCAGCAGAATTCCCCTCCATCACCAATCTGCACTTCAGCATTTACCAGCACAATAGTTGCGCTGGCACTGTTTAGCACTATCACCTTGCCTAATAAACTGTGTTTTGCTTTTACAAAATAATGGCTGTTCTGTCTATGCCAAGTACATGTGGGGCAAGATGGAACCGGGAACACACCAAGAAAGCCAGCCAGTGTGTTGCCTGATGTGCACCAAGGAAGAGAGTTGAAAAGAAGCGCTGCTTGGCTGGTAGCTCCAAATTTCCCATGAAAAAGGAAATATATTGCATTAAAATGATGGAGCCTGATACCCTTTTTCATCTGTTCAACAATATGCAGTCCTGATTCTGTGAGATCCAGATATGCTCAGCCATATTCAGGTTGTGCTCCAGCAAAAGAAAGCATTTTTCACTGAATGACAGGCTGTGTTAGTCAAAAATCTGTGATATCACCAACAACTTTATTCCCATCTGTATCGAAAAATGCTTGACTTTTTTATACAAAAAATCCCAGATAAACTCTTCAAAAGAAACCCTATATCTCTGTGTACATGCCAGTTTCAATGTATCTTTATTTGGACAGATGTCTGTGTATTAGAAACGTGACTGGGGCTTTGGAAAGATTTTGAAAATAAATGTAAGAAGGTCACAATTGAAAGTGACATCCCATCAGAATTAACCATGTGTAAAAAGGGTTGCTTTTGCAAACAAGAACAAATTCAGTTTTAAAAGTTTAATGATATGATAGGATAGGTTATTTATAATGCGCTTAATACCCAGAGGTTTCTAAGTGCGGATCCGGGGATCAAATCTGTGTTGCCCCCATGTCTTGTTTCCAAGGCGAGCATGTTGCCCATGAGCTATCCTCCTGAGACAATGATAATGTTGTATAAGGCTATGTCCTTGCCTAGAAATGTAAGGGGGTTTGTTTAAAATCTAATATAATGTTTTATTCCAACAGCCTTGCCTTTTGGGCTCAGGAAAAATAAATAAATAAATACATAAATACATGCATTGGCTGTACTGGGGAACCAGGCAAACAGGTTTTCCTGCTTGGCTTCAAAGGACATTTGTGTGCTGGCAACAGGAGTGGCCTTTGCTCAAAAAGAGCCACCCCTGGAAACGTTGAATGGACCAAGAGGAAGCATGTCACACACTCGTCAGACTTTGTGTCTGGGCTTGAGCCTGCTACAATAGAGTTCCAGGACACTTAGATGTGAAATTGAAAATAACACCTCCCCTAAACTTCAAATGGGGAGCTTCAAAGCCAACTCCAGAGCAGCATTGGAAGGTATGCCCTTATTAGAGAGACAATGCAGGCCATCTGGCCCCAAAGACTATTTTATCTCTGCAACCAGGCCACGTTGGAATGTAAAAGTTTTACAGTTTAAATGCAATTTTGATGGCTTTAAATTAAGACGTGGTAGCCTTCTCTAGCATGTTGGGGACTGAAATGATGGGAAATTGTATATTCTGAGGAAAGTGTATATGGTGCCACTTTGAAATTCAATACTAACATGCCTTATGATAATAGGCATACGTGTATAAAGTTATAGATTTTTAGGTAAGATATTTCTCACTGAAAATGATGAAAAATTATTAGAAGGACGAAACAAAGTCCTACAAACATGGAAGTGGGAGTATTATGCTCTGTATGGAATATGTAATTTGTCTATATGATTTCAGGAAGCACCAATACTGTAAAAATGTGGAATTTATGTCCTAAAATAATTTTGGCAAAAGTGAAAGTGGGATGGCTTTGTACCTCATAGAAACACATCCCATAAATCCCCTCCTTCAGTTCCATCTGCCCCTAAGGAGGAGGCGACATAACATACTCTGACCTATCCGACTCTTAGGGGTAGGTCCAGCTTAGTTCTGCCCAACAATACATCCTGTGATGTCACCCACATTATAAAAGGTAGAAGCTCACAGAGACAAGGGGCACTCTTCTGAATTGTCCAGCTGCTGCATATCCAGACGTTTCAAATTCATCCTGCTGATTCCAGATTCACCCTGCAGATTCCAGACTCCACTGCCAGGAAAGGGATAGTTGGTTCAGAACTTCTTATCCAAGCAGAACCACCCTTCAGAACTAAACCCCATAACAAAATCCCACTAAAATCAGGGGGAAAGGGGAAAGGTGGCTGAGCCTGCTTTGGGATTCTCCAGTGTTGCCTGCTTGCCCTGCTACCCGCTCCATCCGGCTGAGGCGTTGCTGTGCCGTGATCAGACCTTTGCCGAGCTGTCTGTTGCCAGGAGAGTCTGCTGCTTTGACAAAATCCTTTGAGTGCAGAAACCTGGTTGGCTGACCCAAATCCAAAACTTAAGCACTGATTGTGAGTTTGAAGGCAAATGAAGGCAAATGTAAAAAATAAATCCAAGATAATGGTAATGAAGTCTGCCAGCAGAAATAAAAAGAAAGAAGATTTCAGCAGCTGGTTTCTGGACAACCAAAAACTTGAGGTGGTAGACTCGATTATATACCTGGGAGTCAGGATCAACATAAATATAAATGAGTGGGCCATTACCATCTGATCAGAGACAAATTAATACAACTGACCAACCAAGGTAGAGCAATTCATCACTGCTATGCCACCTTTTCGATAAACCCCATACTGATGTTTTACAAACAGAAGTTAGTGGCAGTGCTGTCTTACGGAGCTGAGGCACTGTTAAATCTGTCTTGGAAAGTATGGGGAATTTTTGAGGGATACTTTTGGAGGAAGGTTCTGCAGCTCCCAAACTCTATCCCTAGCTATATGATTAGACTTGAGCTAAGGCTACAATCGCTGTTGTCAATTTTTATGTGGAAAAGCATCTCCCTGTACTGGAAGTGCCTGAGGGATCCACCATCGGTTCCTTTTAGTATCCTGAACAAACACCACAAGAAGATAAGTAGCTAAACTCATGGAAAAAACACTGCATGGAGGTACTAGAAGATTCTCAAATCAATGTAGAGATTCTACAAGCAAATCCCATGAAAGCAAAGAGAAAACTCCAGGATAAAGATTGGCAGGAAACCATGGAGAAAGGGGGCGCCTATAAGCTTTGTGATAAGGTTGTATGGGAAACACAGTAATTAAATATGCCACAGAAATACCAGTGTAATTTTCCATCCGCCCACTACCACGACTTACTTATTAGGTGCAGACTAAATACCCTACCGACAGGCGAGGTTCTGCTCTTAAGAAAACACATTGAACAGAAAGACTCATGCTGTCGATATTGTGGAAGTAAAGGAAATCCGTAAACTATCAAGCACTTAATAACTTCAAGTACTGCATTAAATGATCAAAGAAGACATATGCTCGGTGATCATTACCGGAATTGTCACCCAATATCAGAGAAAATGTGGTGGGAGGGGATAAGGACAGCAGAGAAAGTGGGTTTGATAATTGCGGCTCTGAAATTGCTAGAAGAAGCTCTTGCAAACAAACATTACGATGGAGGAGCAGTGGCATCAGACGGAAAGTAAAATAAGAATTTAAAACCTTTTAAATTGACTATTGGGATGAACTTTTATGGATTCGAAATGATAATGTTAAAGGTTTAAATTGTATTAACCAATAAAATATGAAGAAAAAAAATTGTGAGTTTCCCCATCCCATAGTAACACATAGTATACCCTATCTTGATACCTTGTCTTTGTTCCACTCTCTTAGTAACGCCATCAATACCCTGATAACTTGTTTAAAATAGTCTGAATCCTCTGTGTATTCTCTTCTTTGATTTTCTAGTGTTAGCACAATTCTTCCACTCATTTCTGTCATTTGTAAGTCCTTAGTCATATTTGGAGTAAATTAATTAATTTCCACATACAGAGACACATGGCATGAAGGGGCTAAGATGGTCGCTTAACCTTTTTCATCTTCTTGATAATCTTGATAATCTAGTTAAAAAGATATAGTTGTAGTAGCACTTGTCACTTTTCTTTCCACACCTATTTTCTCTGTTAACTACTTTTATTTTCCCAAAACCGAATCTAGTTTCACATTGAAAATCTCATCCAGTTATTCAGCTAGAGTCACTCTTTCACTTCTATATTATCTCTGTGATGTGCATCTACCACCCAGCCTAATAACTGCATTCCGATTCTGTCAATTTCACCCATTTATTTCCAAAACCGTTTTGACATTTAAAACTGTCAAAAGCAAAAAATGCAACTTTCCAACGTGTAATTGTGACTGCACTGTGTTCTTACTTTCAAGTTGATTTTTGAACTGTATGCCTTTTGTTCATTGCTTGCCTTATAGTTGCTAGTGTTCTTAAATCCCTGATACTAATAGAAATCATATTTACCCCATTTATTTCATCGTAATCGTACATATGAATTATTTAGCAATTTTATGCAATTGCAAAGGTTTTCAAACCTTGCTGTTCCTTTCTACCCAATCAAAATGTGATAAATAGGGGTTTGAGTGGACATTGCAGGGGGAAATCTTAACTCGGGTGCTATCTACCCGAACAGTAAAATTGTTCCTATTCATTTGTGCTCTGGATATGTTATAGTCATCATTTTAAATTGTAATTATCACCTCATTGGTGAGTGCTGCCCAATATTAAAATGGTGTGATTTTCTTTGAATTTAAAATACATAAATATTGTATTCCCACCAACCGGCCTGGTTCATGGTCCATTGTGACCCAGGGTATTTGTAAAAGACGGTGTGAGACAGGTTGGATGCCAGCTCAATCTGAATTCTAGGAAATAAAGAAATGGTATTCTAATTGAGTGCTTATCCTAGGCTAAGGGCAAGGGCCCTGGTCCGTTGTGTGATGCCCGATTGGAATCCTTAACAAGTCCGTATAGATATAGCAACAACCAGGCGCCTCTTGCTTCAAAGCCTGATACACAGTCTATAATTCCACGAATTGGCTACTTTTCCCTTTTCCCGAGGTGGTTAACACTTTGTTCAATTTAGGATTATATGCCACTGCTTTCCAATGTTGCTTGGTTCACATATATTTGGCGCAGCCATCAGTAAACCAGGCATGTTCAACTTGTTTACTCGTTAATTCTCCTTCCGGGATTCCCCATTTTACTGGAGATTCACCGATTTCCTTCTCCGGGCTCCAGACCTACTAGCGGAACCCCTGCCACTTACTCATGTAATATCGCAACTCCTCCCTTTCCAGTCTTGCCACGGTCTTGAATATACCACTTCCATTTGATGGCACTGGCCTCTTGCGCATGTCCTATTCGATGTGTTTTAGGGGAGCCCAGTACCCACTGCATGATCAGAATTTCCAGTTGAATCAATACATCATGGCCCACTGTCATCTGTTCGGTACCCACAAGTGCCCAATAGCAGGCTAACAGCTGCTTTTAAAAGGGAGTGTATGAGTACCAGCCTTGGTAGCTTACGACTCCTAAATCCTAAAGGCACCCTCTTCCTGTCCTGTTTTTGCCACAAACTCCAGATGGCATAATTATCCTGTATGGACACATTCAACTCCTCCTCCCCTTCCCTTAGATACCAATTATCAATCACTATCTGTATGGTATCTTTCGCTAACTGGATCTCTTTCTCCTGCTCCGCACCGCAGTCAAAATGGAATTTCTTGAGTGTCACTCTGTAAAGAGGGCACCATAATCTGCCCCAAATGTGGTATATGCTGTCTCCAAACAACCCTATAAACTGCTGAGCTTGTTTCTTGTTCATCGGGGTGGTAAACTCAAGAATATTTCGCTAAGCTTTTGGCACAATTTTTCAATGCCCATTATGCCACTGAATTCCCAGAAAAATCACAGTCTCTGCTGGACCCTGGGTTTTGGCTTCATTGCATTAATTTCCCATCCTTCCTTTCATAATCCTTCCATGATAAAATCTAGGTGGATTTGCATACTATACTCATCCTTTCCAGCCGGTGACAGATGGCCGTACTATGCATATATCCCATTGGCAAACGTTGGAATGTGTATTGTCTTCTATTCCAGGAAAATGCAAACTGTTCCTGACATTCTTCGGCAATCAGTACAGTAAAGAAGGCATTGGCCAAATCTAATACTGCATGCCAAGTTCCCTTAAACTTCTGCACAATCAGAGTGACAGCATCAGAGACTTCAGGTATTGATATGATATGGCATTTATAACGCGCCTATACACAAATGTTTCGGAGGAGTGTACTCACGATAATCCACAGTCATCCTGTAACTTCCGTCCAGCTTCATAACCGGCCAGACCGGAATGTTCCACGCTGTGGTTACAGAGTACAATACACTGGCTTGCACATATCCTATGATGGTGTCTAAAATCTCCTTCCGCTCTCCCGGAATACAATGTTATTTCATAGATACTCGTTTTGTGGCTAATGGAACCTGCACCATGGGCATTTTCAATTTCCCTACAATAACAGGAGTACAGGTCAAAGCACTGACACCAAACTGATAGAGTTTACCTCTCAATGCGAGAGTCAAACCCTCCAAAATGTCAAACCCAATAATAAATTCAGGTATCAGAACAACTAAATCTTGATCAGTATCCATTTTCAAATTACCAACTTTCATATCGATTTTGGTCTGATCCACAGGGGCCTCTTTTTCCCCCAACCCTGTGATAGTAAAATGCCATCCATTAAACCTCGAAGGATACCCATGTATCAGTGAGGCCTCCTCCCTGTATCAATCAAGGCACAGACCTCTTGTATATTTCCTGATTGCCAAAATAACTTCACATTCACATGAAGCCATCTGTCTACTTTAATTTGTGCAGTTGTCACCGGAGTCTGACCACAATCCTATTCATTCTTTGAATGCGAGTATTTGTATTCTATTTCCACATTGCACTCACCTTTTTCCTCAAATCTGCATAAATCAGCTGGAATTGTGGGGACATATCTAGGGAGTCTTCGTCTACTTCCTCCGCATGTGGCGTTGAAGGTATCTGATCCCTACTGGGCTTCTGTACCTCATGCCGCTTCACTTGCTTGTACCGCTCCTTACCTTCCAGCCCTCGCTTCTTATATAATTGATACATGCCCCATGTATCAATTCCATCAATGTCTTCTCGTGGCACCCCATCTTTCAGTAGTGCCAAAAACATATCCTTCCTGAATACCCAAAAGTCTCAGCTGTTGAACATCTTCCCAGTTGTCTGTCTTTCACTCCGCCCTCTTTCTCTCCTTCTCGGGTTCTTTCTTCAGTCTTTTCCCACTTTCCTAGGTCAGCTAATTGCCTGATTGCATCCACCACCTCATTTGTCATTCTACCGGTCATTCCCATCAACAGGGTCATAATGACATTCTTATATTCTAGGGGAGCGGTTTGAATAATGGTATTTATAGCTGAGACCGATAACGCTAGCACTCCCATATGTTGGGGGGTATGTCAATGAATCTCTTCTTTCATGGCATGTTCCCTCACTCTTTGTATCGCCTCTCTCAAGGTGTACACTTTCTTCTCCTCATTAGGCCAGTATGATGCATTTGGGTATTTTCAGTTAAATCCTTGGGCCGCTAGATGTAATGAAGACATTTGCACCTCTCCCCTATCGTCCTCATGAGGAGGACCTACACGTAACATTTCCTCAATATGTGTTTCCTGCGAGAATGCAGGAATCGGGCAGTGTCTGTCGCATATACCCGGAGACCCGCCCCTCAAATAATCTGACGATCCAAGTCAACAAAGACTCACCAGACCTTTGCATCAGTCGGCTAATGATTTCCCCATCCTCTTGCTGGGAATGAACTCAAGCGTTGTCAAATCCACCAACCCCCTTCTGGGACTGTTTGGATGGCACCAGCTTGCCTGCGCATCACTGGTTTAGTACCTCCTTCCGACCGGACTCTGGCCTAGACGATACCTCCTGCCTGAACCACTCTCGGTGCTGGTACTGTCAAATACATCTCCATCCCATTGGTCGGGGTTCCAATCAACCCTTGCAGAAACAATCACGGTTGTTACCTTATGGGAATTCACCCTCCCTCTTTCTATATTTGTATCATGCAACCCTTACAGCAGCTTGCTTGGCTACCGCTTGATATTTGTCTGCTTTATCATGATATAACTTCATTTGGAGCCGACGCATTAACACAATCTGTTTCTCAGCTGCCAGTTCCTTTTCCAATCTCAACAAACTTGCCTTAAGTTCCAGATCCTGTTAATGCTTTTTCCAGAAAGCATGCACCAGAATCCAAGCCGAACACTCTTTCCCTTTTTCAACAGGCACCTGTTTCAGGCATCCTGTCACTTCAGCTGGACTCGCCTCTCCTATACTCGTATCCCAAGTCTCACTCAGACCTGCACCACATACCCAGTTTTGTGCCACTTTGTCATATGGACCTATGGTCCATCCTGGGATGGTTACTTCAGGACAGTCTCCGCGTGCGGAGCTTCCTTTTTTCCTAAATAGGGAGCTCATGGTATCAATGAATGTTTAGTCCCTTTCATCAGTACCTCACCACACACCCACTTTCCTTGTCAAATACACACAATAAATCTTGCCTCTCTGAGTCCAAGACTTCAAAATTATTCACTCACAGGGTTGTTTGGCATCAATGTCAGCACAAATATTCTGCTGACAGCGCCAAATGTTTTGGTTTTTTCGCCACACACATGGGTCTCAGACTCCCGAACACTATTACACAGACCCAAAAAAGAGTTATTGGACTCAGAGAGACAATGAAACACACTTATACCAATAGTTAGAAGAAATGGCTCATTACAGGCCCTTTATTCACACCCAATATACATACACACAACTAAAACATAATATATAGTCAATTGTACATTAACATAGAAAAAGAGCATCACTTTTAGTATGGTTGCAGAAGACATCTTCACCTCGGCCACCCCAACACTGCTTTGTCCCAGAGCAGGTAGACAGAGAGATCACTCATGCTAACGGGGTATGGAGCAGAGCGTCCTCCCTCTCAGTGAGACTGCATCACCCGGGGTCCAACTCTCTCTCTTTTCCATGAGAAATACCTATTCTCTTTATGGGGAGATCCCCGCCCCATTATGGTTTCCAGACTGTCCTACGCCAAAGGGCAGACAGTAAGTATTGAGAGCAAAGATTGGAAAAATCCAGCTAGAAGTGGAAAAACCCAGCTTCTCTCCCTTGCCTCCATTTCCAGCACCCCTTATCACTGCACCTGCAAAGCTTGGACTCCCTTTTTGGCTCGTCCTTCAGCGACAATACAACTATCCTCCATAGTCAGCTCATCTGACACCATTATGTGACCTTGCAACAATTGCAAATTTCACATTTTCTTACTGAGCCCACGAAAACGTAGGCTTGCCTTGCAGTAATGGAAGTGAATGTCCAAAATGGCTGCACACCGGTGCCATGTTATTTAGCTCATTTCCGCATACGCACTACACATGGGCACCACCCTGCAGAAGCTACACCTCACCCTGGCAACCCCGGTGGCACAGATAACAGATCATCCGATAACCAGGGAGGAGAACAACAAATATCAGATGGCCCTCCGGTGGCAGCCGAGGATGCCTGGGCAGAACAAATGAGGATGGTCTGGGGTTCACACCATGGGACGCGAAACTGCCCGGCCCAGGGAAGCATGTGCAGCATATGCGGCCACCGAGATCATTATGCACAAGTGTGCCGGTCATCGTGCCGACCCACACGAAATCAGATCCAAGCTCCAAGAACATACACCAAGAAGAAGAAACAAGCGGATATGCTCCTTGTCATGACAGAGGACAACTCCTCCACAGACAAGCAGGACGGAGCAGCGGCTGCAGTTGAAATGGGACGCACAAAGAAGAAAGGAAAGATTCACCTAATTTTAGTCCTAGAACAAGGGGACAGGATATCAAAGAAGAAGTGCAGGCCCAGATATTTCATACTCATACAAGGACAAGAAACAGTGATGACAGTCAACACAAGAGCCTCCGTAAACGTCATGCCGGTGGGAGGTGGTCAAGCAGATGTAACCTCAGATAGAACTGAAGAACACAGACATCATATAATACACCTATGGGTGCAAAATACCACTACCAGTGGTGGGATAGCTCCAGACACTCAGCAGAAGAGACAAGGAAGGCAGAACGAAAGTATATGTTGTTGAGGCAGGCATAGAATGCCTACTCAGCTTGGGAGTCTGCAGAAGATCTGGGCTGATCAAATGTATGTGTTATGTGACAGACTCAAATGACGTCCTTGGACTATTAGCAACGCACCCCGGCCTACTCCAGGGCATAGGATGCCTGAAAGGAAAGCTAGTAAAGCGACACATTGACACAACAGTGCAGCCCAGAGCATGTGACACCTGGATGCCAAAGAGCTGCATTAGCTTGAATAAGCAGACATAATAGGGACAGCATCAGGCCCCACACCATGGGTCTCCACTATGGTTGTCACCAAGAAACCGAAGCAACTAGGAAAGGTCTAAATCTGCATCGACATGCGCTTGCCAGATGCTGCCATAATCGAGGAACAACACATTACCCTGACCCTGGATGGGATTTTGATGGACCTCACGGAATTCTTATTATTCTCCAAACTAGACGTCGGTTACCAGAAGTTAAAATTACACCAAGACACACAGTACATTATGGCTTTCTCGACACACCTTGGCCTGAGACGATATATATTCCATGGCAGAAGTATTCGATAAGGCACTCCACGCGGTCATCCAGGGGATCCCAGGGGTTCTCAATGTCAGTGATGACATTCTCGTACATGCCAACAGCAGAGAAGAACACCATTGCAGATTGGAAATGGTCCTTCGACAGGTTAGGGAATGATGGGCTTACAATGAATAATGAAAAATGCAAGTTCCTGAAAGAGAAGTCCAGTTTTTTGGAGCGCAGTTTCCCAGGCATGGCCACATATTGTGGTAGGTTTGTACCCAACCTGGCTACCATATCAGAGCCTCTGCAAGAGCTGACAAAATCCAACACCAAATGGGACTGGAGCACTCGTTGCCAGGAGGCCTTCAAACAGATCAAGGAATCATTGTCGGCAGGTACAACTATGGCTTACTACGATGCCACCCTACAGACAGAACTCTATGTGTACACAAGCCCTGTCGGGTTGGGAGTGATCCTGGTACACCATTGCACACTGGAGAAATAAAATCAATTGCATATGCCTTGCATGCTTTGAGCCCAGCGAGCAACAATATTTGCACATAGAGAAGGAAGCCATTGCAGTCTTGTGGGGTTGCAGACATTTGCACATCTTCCTCTATGGTCAGAATTCAAGACATACAAAGACGGAAAATGGCTCCTGTACCTCCAGCAATATGACTTTGACCAAATGTACAAAGTAGGAGCAGACAACCCTCCAGTCCAGGCACCTGAGAGCGGTGACAGCAGTGGAAGTCAAGGAGTCCAAAGAGACAGAAGAGCACATATTCCAGATGGTGAGCACCATGACACCCAGAGCCGTCAGCAACACAGACATCCTGGAACCAACCCACGTTGACCTGTGCTTTGACACAGTGAAAAATGCAATAATCAGCCCCAAGAGGAAGTCATTCCTCTGCAACATCCAGAATCGCATGGTGGCCGCTATAGACTTTCTCACGGTACTCACGGTCTGCCAGGAATACTCACAGTCTGACACGAGTACTCACGGTCTGCCGGGAGGATAGCTCAGGGGCAACGTGCTCACATTGGAAGCAATCTGACACGGAGCAGAACAGGTTTGATCCTTGGGTCCGCTCTTAGAAAGCTCTGGGTATTGCGCGAGTTTTAAATAACCTATCATATCATATCATTGCTGTCTATCACAAGTGATGGGTTGATGGGTTGATACAGAGAGGCACACATCCTCATTCCCACCAGCTTACAAGACAGGATCATCACCCTGGCACATGAGAGACACCAGGGGATGGTCAGAACCAAGTCCTGGATATGACACAGGGTGTGGTTCCCCCAGATAGATGCAAGAGTCAAGAGTGGGATTTCATCATGTCACCCAGGTTGTGTGACCAGTTCACCACCTACACCTGAACCAATGTGATGCACCATGAGGGGCACGGCACATTGGCAGGCTATCAGTGTAGACTTCTGCTCAGTACAGGAGGAGACATACCTTTTAGTCACCATAGATGACTACTCACGTTACCCTGAGGTGGAGATCCTACAATTAACAGTGGTGGTGGTAGTGATTCCTGCCCTGGAAAAGATATTCGCCCCAAATGAACTGCCAAAGTACATCAAGAGTGACAATGGACCCCACCCCTTTCAAGGGAAGGAGATGACTAAGTACTTAGACAACTTGCATATCCGCCACCACCACATCACCTCAAGATGGCCACAAGCTAATGGCGATGCCGAACGATTTATGAGGACAATAAACAAGGTACTGCACATAGCAAAGGCCCAAAACAGCGCATGGAAAGTCTACCTTTACTGGTTCTGCAGAACTACCCGGTGACACTGCACAGCTCCAAAGACATCACCCTGGCAGATCTGATGTAGGGAACTATGTTAAATTCCTCGATACCACATCACCCCAGCATATGGGTGAATAACCTGGACAAGGAATGTACCCACTCCAGAGGGGTGACAGCTAATGAATCTATGAGCATCAAATGACGAGCAAGAGAATCTAGGCATCATGTGGGGGAATCAGGTGCTGGTGTTGCTAGATGCCTCAAAGTCAAAGCTTTCGACCCAATATGAGTTTGCCCCCTGGAGGGTGACCAGGAGAGATGGGACAATGATAACAGCCAACCGAGGCCATGAGATAATCACAAATACTGCGTCTTGGTTCAAGCGCATCTCTGACACCATGTGGAGGGAAGGCCAGGAGCAGCTCAAGCGGAGAATGAAGATGAGACAACCACCCCGATATGACACCCACTGGAAGAAACAGTGCTGGCCCCCGAGCCTCTGGACCAAGCAGAGACGGTTGATGCGCCAACCAGCCTCGTAGCTGACAATGAAGATGAGGAGGGCACAGGCAACAGACCACTCCAGTGACACAACCAATACAACCTGAGAGACTATGAGAGTTGAATTGTTGATGTATATTTTGTTTTAAGGAAAGAGAGGAATGTTATCTACGCGTGCCTTCACCAGGCACAGCGGGACGTGGTGCAAGAATAAAAAGCTGGGTACAGGAACTTCCTACAAGGCCCATGCCAACTTTCAAGGTGGCCTGACGTATCCTTTTGTTCCCGCTTGGCCCCGGGGCCCTCTATTATGATGCTTGAGCTCCCATCCCTCATGGGGAGCTCCCGGCAACAGAACAGTGGATTTGAGCAGGTTTAGTTTAGTTTATTTATTTGTAGAGCGCACCTAACCCTGATATATCTGGACGCTTAAGCTTAAGAACAGTTGTTACAGGTATAATGTAAAGTAAGACAATTAGTTGCTTACACGTGTTACATATCGGTCATCTTGATGGCACACACAAGGGAAGTATGTACAGAAAACCACAGGACGAAGCAAGGTCTCCGGAATTAGAGACATGCAGAACTGTGTTAGTTGTGCTGTTCGTAGAGCCATGATTTCACTTTGGATCTAAATGCCCAGAAGGAGGGCTCTGCCCTGAAGGCAGTGGGTAGGGATTTCCAAAGCTTGGCGGCTAAGACCGGGAAACTGGACCCGCTGTGGTCTTCAGATTGAACTTTGGGATGTTGAGACAGTGAGAGTAAAGGGATATGGTGGTTCTCGAGGATTGGTTCCTGGAGAACTTGTCGGCCAGATAGTCTTGTTCTGACTTAGAAAGGCACTTGTGTGTGATTACTAGCGTGCGTAGGGAGATTCTATCTCACACTGGGAAGCAGTGGATATCCATTCTGATGCTGATGAGATTCTGCTTTAGGGTACCGTGTGTCAGATGGGTGGAGGTGGTAGGGCAGGGGGATGTGGCCCGAGGCCCTCAAAGGCCCTGACAGGCACAGACAGGGCCCTAGGCAAGGGGCCGGCTTATGCCTTCCGTCTTCCCTCGCAGCCTATGAGTTTGCTGTTAGCTGGTTGGCTCGCAACCTGCATAAACAAAATGCAGCTGCCATTTTGAGCACCGAACGGGTGCGAGCAGGGGGGTCCATGGAGCAGCAGCTCCACATGGCAGATGGCAGCAGCCCGGGGGGAGGCTCAGATTCAGGCCAGGTGTGCCTTGTTAGCAGAGTGGAGGCCTGGGTTGTGGTCGGCTGGTTACACTGACACACGCTGCTCCGTCTGAACTCGAGCTTCTCCTGCAGCAATCACTAAGAGGAGAACAGCTGCTCCTGCAGCTGTGACAAGGAGGGCTCCTGCCCTAGCTGGATGCAGACTCACAGTGAGGCACAGTGGGGTCGTCTGAAATGTTACCGTTCTCGCTACATTCGGTCCAGTTGAATCCAGCTACAAAGTCATGGAAATCAAGGATGCCCCACCGTGACAGGTAACATATCTTCAGTAACAACTGGTAGTCGTCTGCTGCATACTGAAGCCATCTTTCTGCAGTATTAGTTCAAGCCTTTTTGATGTGCCACCATTTGCAACCAAGGAGAAACTAAACATTAAAAAAGAATGATTTGAAATCTCCTCCAGGGAAGCAGGAATGCTGCTTTTCATTTCTGTTCAAAACACACAACTAGTTTACTTAAAATAATTTCACATTGTTCATTGTAGGAATTGTAATAGAAAAAGAAAATAGCTTTAACAAACATTTAAAGATAGAACCCGTCTTCGAAACCTGTCTTACTGTGAAACAGAACATATTGTGCAATGCATTGACATTGAGAATTGCGTGTACAGGGAAGGTGTATGCCATTATTCAAATTGCGAAGATTGGCTTACATCTGGATGTGAACAATATGTTATTAAATAAATACAGAAATTACAATCATTCAGGCATATTATCAGACACTTGATTGCACGCTGAGAGTGTTACTGCTTTAATGCTCTTCTAGAAAAATGCTTTACTTTGTCAAAATGACAGCGTGATTGCTGTATTTATGTCCTCCCTTCATGTCTGTTCATTTTCACCTAGTGCGCTTCTAATCAAAACATGTTCTTTTGTCATTCCTGGGCAGTGAATGGAAATCAAGTTATATTCCTTAGAGACCAAACAAAACCTTGCCAGGGACCGAAGAGTCTAGTCACAGGGCGAACTGGTCATTGTGCTTCCAGTCTGAGCCAAATATAACACACTCTGAAAACGTGGTTGCAGTATACAAAGTAAGATGTATTCAGACATGCAAACTGTTGTGAAAAGTGAAACAAGACTGGACTACCTTAAGGAGAAAACCACTTTAAGAAATGAAAAGGGAAGTTAAGGACAGGGGGCTGAGGGAGGGAGAGGAGGGGATAGTATAGCCTGGGGAGCTATTAAGCATGTAGAGGGAAATAAAGGAGGTTGTTACTTCAGCCGGCTTCATGAGTGTTATTTGAGTACATTTTCCACGGTCCCTCAAAACAGTATTTAGCATATCCCCGTTATCCACGGTTCAGCCTGGGCCAGAACACAAAACGCAGGGTTTTGATTTCATAGTTGCACCCTCTTTATATGGGACCCAAAAAGCAGTGTGTTGTTTGGGTGTCATACCATGATTGTATAAGGTAGTTAATTGCAAAAGTCTTTTAGTAAAGAATATCTGTGAAGCTTGTCATCTTTGAGGTGTAATCTTCAGAGTCTTTTCTCAATTATGGGAACAAAGTGAAAGTCCAGTCTTTAGAATCTATGGGCCTCATTACACGGAAGGCGGTAAGGGTTAACGGTCACCGGTAATGATACCGGTGACCGTTAACCCTTACCGCCTTATTACGAGGTCCCTTTGCGGGTTGGTACTTTAACGTCTTTTAGCAGGCGTTAAAAAAACGAACCCGCAAAGGGACCTTGGTGCTAATTACGGTACTGCAATTTGCGGTACCGTAATTAGCTCCTTCCCCATTCCCATTATGCCCTATGGGGGCAAAATCGGGAATGGGGAAGGGCCTTGGTGAATGGGGAATTACCGCCTCCGCTCACCTTGGAGTAGGGCGGTAATTCCGCCATCCACCAATGCGGACACAGTAAAATACCGGCGGCAACCATGGCGCTAATAGCGCCATGGTTACCGCCTACCGTGTAATGAGGCCCTGTGTGTTTTCAAACAAACATGTTTTCCACGTATGCTCGATTGTTAAACAGTTGCGTGAGTGGTTACACATATGCTGACTTCTGGCCCGAGCGGTAGGTAACTAAATCAATTGAACCCATGTAACCAACAATGTAATTTTCTGCTCTGCGCATTACAAAGATGCACCTGCTGCTTGGAGGTAAAATGGAGAAATTCCAGAAATGAGGGTGCAAGCAGACTGAAATGTGGTCAAGTAGCAGCTTCACATTATGTCTTCCTTGTAAAGCCTATTGGTATTAGAAATAGTATTTAATGTTAAACCAATATTAATTGGCACCGTCGGCGTTATCAGCATCAAAGAACACTGGCCAGCAAAACTATAAGCTTAACAAGCAAAGTATGGGTGGCCCCAAACAACCAGGCAGAAGTCAGATTTAACTGCAAATAACAAAGCTTCATCTTAAAATGACATTGGTATGCCCATTGTCTTGTCATACCTTAATGCAATGCACTACCAAACTATATATAGGACAGAAGGTTGTCTTACATGTAAAGCAACAACTTGCCAAAGGAATATGATGCGGTATGAACACAACTAAAGCTTAGCCTTGTCAGATTTAAGAGAAACACATGTACCCACCTTGCCATTCAATGATTGGTCCTCACATGAAAGAACAAGGAGTTTAAAGCAGCCTGACCCCACTCGCATGCTGCTGAGTAGAAGCGACACATGATACCTAGAATACCATAGGGATTCAGTGTGCCTTGAGGTGCCACAGAAGACTTTTGCCTGAGGGAGAATGAAAGAGAATCCCTAGTATCAAGAGACCAGAAGTCCTACATGTGGCAGTTGATCTTGCTCATTAGAACAAACAGACTCAGTAACATGCATTGAGCCATTGAGCTAATTGCCATGTGCCTGTCGTTGCAGCATGTTTTCATGCAACATACCGCTGCCTGAGGAAGCAAAGCCTGCTTTGCAAGATTAAATTGATTCACAATATAATTCCAGCTGAGACAGTTGTTGGGATTATATTGCACCCACCACAAAACAAGGTTGAGAGCTGTGTAGAAGTCCTTAAGACATCCTGACTGAATCTTGCTTCACATCATCAAGTCATGGCCAACCCAGTCAAGCCTCCCACCTTAAGCACAAATCTGAAAAGCCTGACTCGAATAAACCCGAATATGTGGAATCCTAGCTCAAACCCCTGTAAGCATCAAGAACCCCGCGTTCAAGCTATAACAAGTATAAGGTAGAGAATATGTTGAATAGGTGCCAATCCCAGGCATAGTAGGGTTCTGGAGAGGGTTTAAGGTGTAATGTCCTACCTTGGCCCAAAGACCCATTCTTAAAACTATGTTTATGTTTTCTCTTCCTGCATCTCTAATTGTTGATAACCATCTTATAGTGAACGCCCGGTTACAATGTGCGCCTATAGTAGATATTCAGCATGGTACTGTTAGTTGTGTGATTAGTGTTTAGTGTATTCTTTGTGTTGAGTAACAGGTGTTTATTTTCCTCAGGCAATTCTTTTCAATGTGAATGTATTGCAATGGGATTATTTGTGTGCTTCCTATTATGGCCTTACATTCTAGGGAGTATAACCTAACTTCAGTTCACATTCAGCAATGCAAAGGAGGTAGCCTATCTGAAATTCTCTGATTAACATTTAAGAGTGAAAGCCACGTGGTCAATTGTGGTACAACTTTAGGGGTAGAGCTTAGAATACCTCTGCCGCCAGCTGTTGTTGGTGCTTCTTATGTCCAGAATAGGATTTCATCACACTGATCTCTGGCAATATTTTGAAAATATGCCCACAAATCACTTGTAATGTCCCTCTAGAAGCAACAGCGATCTATGTGACCTCAAGAGGCAGCTTGATGCCTTAGTTTACCCTCATAAATAAAATAGTATTGGGGCTCTGAACTCATGTTGCATTCTTCTCTCAAAGGTTGATACCACAATTGATTAAATCAGGTTAGTGTGTAGGGAGAATGAATTTGGGAATATTTTCATGGACGTGTTGTGTTATTTAATTGCATGTTTATTATATTGGCCCTCATTACGACCCAGGCGTTGGACCATGGTGCTAATAGCACCATGGTCCATGCCGGTAACTTACCGATTCCGCCATGGCGGAATGGGGAATTACCGCCCCATTCCGAGGTTGGCGGGGCGGTAATTCCCCATGCCGCCATGGGCCCTTCCCCATTCCCATTTTTGCCCCATAGCGCTCAATGGGAATGGGGAAGGCGCTAAGTACGGTGCCGCCAATTGCAGCACCGTACTTAGCACCAAGGTCCCTTTGCGGGTTGGTTTTTTATGTTAGCATGTTCCTTTCTTGTCTAATTATGGAAATAAAACAAAATAAAATCAACTGATCTCTAAAAAGATGTCTTAGTGTATTTCTAAAAATTCTAAAAATTACCCTTAATTCTTTTTTACTTTGTCTCCTTCCCTCTGTTAATATGTGAGTCATTTTAGTAGTAGAGTGAGTGCATGTTTGTACTAGAAGACAGAAAACAAATGAATTGTATTATAATTATTTTGTCTTGCTCATCCTCATGGGAGGCGGTTGGAAGTGCGAGTGACTACTGTAGTGGGAGCAAAAAAAATTGGGGAAGGGGAATCCTATGCCAATGACTGTATATCAACTGAGTTCACAAATACAATATTTTATAGATCCACTCAAAGAATCAAAATGTATTTATGTCATAAGGCATTATGTATTCATACAATGTCATCAACGTGGTGGGCAAATAAACAAATTCATACAATCATACAGAAATATACAAAAAATCTTTATGAAATAAAACATTGTTTTAACCAAAATTGTGATAAAACAGCTAGAATGCACAAAAGCGTTGCACAACATCAAAACATTGCTGGACTTACAAACCTAGACATACACACATCCTGCACAGGACAAGACTCAAACCACTCACACCATGACTAAAATAAATATATCTAGAAACAAATAATGTGCAAAAACCGATTTCCTGAGCAAATAGGCAGAACGCTGGCTTGTAGTAAATACAGCGTGGCGCTACATTATCATGGACATATGTGCTTCTGGTTTACAGTACCCCACGGTTAAACAGCTTCTCGACCAGGGATGTAACCATTCTTATTAAGAGCATAAAATAATGTCCAGAGAATAGGGCACACTCAAGTTTTGGCTGTTGGGTGATATGATTGAAAACAACCCAGCCTTCTTCGGTACACAGAGTGTCATAGAACATTGATATAAATTGTATCTGCAACAAGAACCCATAAGTATAGATGAGTACCTTCTACCATATATTAGCTGTTCAAGTTCACATCTACATATTTGAATAATCTGTAGATTACTAACCTTCCTATCAACGTCATAAATATTCTAACAGGCACCACATCATTGCTAGTGTTGATACACGTGGTCCTACTTGGTCTCACGTGGCAAGCGGCTCTGCCTGAGTCAACATCACCAATGGGTCCAACCCATCACAAAGAACATCACATTCTTTTGAGAGGCAACAGCTCTTATCCATTACCATTGGTATCTCTCACGTCCATGGAAACATGGACCTGTAGAAAAACCACTTAGACATCCAATCAGTATGCCATCAATCATACCACATCTGATCTCTGCATCACTGTGATCCTTACTATGGCAGCATTCACCGCAAGTCACTCTAACACAAGTCCTAAAGGGATCCCGGTGTAGCAAAATGAAACATGCTGCACCCTGGACCTTCCTTGTGCCAACTGCATGCCAACTGACTCCTGACTGCTGCATGCCCGATAGTGCAAAGTGTTAACCTTTCATATGGCTTTTGCATTCAGGAAAAGTTTGTGTTTTAGGTGGCAGCTATGAGGGGGGAGTAAATGGTTGTAGGTGTTCTAGTTCAAGATGCATCTCTGGGGGAGGGTGTTCAAGGAATAATTAGAGGAGACAGGTTAAGTCTTTTTTAACCTGTTGTTGTGAATAGAGAAAATCAGCCAGAAGGCCAGTCTATGCCCCAATCAATGCTAGTAACATAGTCCAATGTTTGGGAATGATTTCTTTCTGACCAATGACTTTGTGCAGGTAGGAATCAAAATGTGTTATTCTTTGGGCATTAAGGATATTAATAGTCTCATTTGGTTGCTGTATGGAGCCATGTACAACGCCTACAAGCCATCTTCCTACATAGTCTCTAAAGCTGCCCCCATTGGTGCATACTATAATTGTATCGATGTGCCATCTTCTAGGACCTTTGAGGATGTCAATTACTGTGCAACTGAGCATCGGTCCATTTGCATTTCACATAACCCTTCAGTTCCTCACAAGCAGAGTCAGTGGCATGGATATTGTCACAGAAGAGTGTTGTGTTGACTTTCCTCTAACTTTTGTAGAAATGTTATCATCCGGTTTCCTCCCCTGTTGGATTGGTATGTATTTATCTTCATATTGATATTCCTGTGAGAGGCTATCTAAGCAGTTTTGAGATTGACTTTGATCTATTGCAAAGAGGTGTAAACGTGTTTTGCAAGTGACTATGCTTTCTGGATGAACATTTACATGTTTGTCTGGTATGTCTCTCATTTGTAAAGGAATTGTTTTTGCTCTCTGTGATAGTGCTGCAACAGACTTTGATAGAGTCTCTTTCTGTGGGAGAGACCATAGCATTAATGAGGCAGTAGCTCCCCACTGTTAGTGTTTGCTAAACATCTTGTAGGGAGTGAATCTCCTTTGTGGAATAGGCAAAAAAAAGTCTAAGAGAAAGATGTCTCTGTAAATATTTAGGATTCGATTAGCTGGACTTAAAAAGGAGGCTCAACATATTCAGCATTATAAGATTTGGTAAGATTTCCTTTGTTATCACAATCTATGCTATGAATAGTAGAGTCAATACTACCACCTACGATCTAGTCTCCATTTGTTTCTACCCTTATTCTCGGATAACCATGACAGAAAATCTGAGTAGACATCTTGCTGACATTGCTGTGGTTTGGGCTGGTTCATAAGTGCCCTGAAGAAGTCTGCTAAGATGTGTTGCACTTTTATTGTATGGCCTGCCACTTGTTCTACATGTTGAACTGATTGATTTCCCCAGAAGTATTAACAATAGACATGGCAGCACTACAATTATGTTCCAGGCATTTTTACGGTTTTGGTAGCCACTCCCAAAAATGTTGATGTCCACAGAGACATATTAATGAACTGTGCCAAGGTCCTCAGCTAGGATTCAGGGTATTTATCTGTGTGGCCAGAGCACCCAGATGCCCACCTCAGCAGCACCCCCTCCTCCTAGCACTTGAGACATCCTGGCCACCAGAGATAGAATCCGGAACACAGAAAGCCTAGATTTTCAGCCATAACTTGTACTACAATAAACACAACTATGAGGACCTAAGTCCAGGGCCAGCCTTGGTATTAGAATCTGAAATCACGACTTCTGCAGATTCCAGATTCCAGCAACACTAGGGATTTACAGTTGTATGGAAATTCCACACACTTCTCATGGGTTCGAAAAAAACAGATACACGAGTATTGGCAGAAACACATGGATATTACAAGGACACAATGGAAGGGGATATGCAAGTACATCTGCACACATTACATGGGCATGAGAAAAAGAGTTACGCTATATGTTTAGGAACTTGTGCAAACTTGACACCGGTCCCCATCAACAACCACCATTGGCAAATGTAAAATTCATATGTCAAACCTCTTTCTGGAGGAGAGTAGCCACAACACGGAAGGTGATTTTAAAAGACATCACACAGGCAGGGCCCACGACCAAATCACATGACGCATTCCACTCAAAAGTGACCACCTGCTGTTTTAAAGGTCCTTACAAGCCTGGAGAAATAATAGAGCCAGTGCCTGTGCTGATTAATCTCAGTCAATCCCTATACAGATTCCTAAAATTCCTACAGATGCAAATCCTATTCGTAAAGACATCCCAGGGGGAGTGTCCTGCTCCCTATAACAATACTGACTAGCTGCTGAATTGGTGGAGAGTTGAAGAAGAAGAAGAAGAAGAAGAAGACGGATGTTATTGGGATACAGATAGAATGGGGCAGAGGAGCACATAGAAGACTAGAACATCCGAGTGTAGTGGAGGAGAGGTGAGGGTCCAGTATGAAAAGTTTATGTTATAACGCACTTGGCTAGGGCAAAGCATGTGCATTGTAATTTATGGAGCGTTGTTCAAATTCCATGCCTTCCAAAGCCTTTTTTGTTATTGGCATTCCTAATATTAAATGTGTGCTTTTGTGTTGATGACTTCAAGTAATTAAACTAGACTTGTCACAGCCAGCAAAGGCTATTTTTAACTTTTGGGTTCAATAATGATGCTTGCAATTGTGTCTATGTATTGTGACACATTTCATTTGAGGGTACCCCTGACTAATCCATTGCTATTCCATCACTTCCCTTGCAATTCCTAACACAGCAATCACAGGGGAGGACATGGTTACTTCAAGCATTGGGCAGACATAGTGGCATTGGTTGTGTTTCCACTATGTTGTGCATATACAGTTTACCTGGTGCCCTTGTGACAAACTGGATTCTGCCCGGCAGGAGTACAAGAATGAGTAAGGGTACAATGGCCTACTAAGGCCTCACAATGCAATCACAAATCACAAATGTAAAACAGGGACAGTTGAGAGATATTTCTGCTGCGCCTTTTGAGGTTACATGGGCCGAGGGAAGGCTATGCTCTTGGGAGGGGTTTGAGGGTTAACCAATAGTGACACAAACAACACAGTATCACAGTGCAAAATAAAGGGAATGTCCAATCAAGGTTCGATAAAAATATGTATACTTTAATCAAACACACCAGATGCAATAGAACAAATAGAAACACTGTAGTAAAAACTCACCAATGAGGAAGAACAGTGAAGATGCAACAAACTGAGCATAGTAGCATTCTGAAACTAGTTCCAGGGGTGGTAGGGAAATTACTAACCATAAAAAGGATATTTTGTTGATGAAACCAGGAGCGATCATAACCTAACCAGTCTCTAGTGCCTGAGCGTCTAGTGTAGAATGTAGTGTCTCAGTGTGGTAGAAGGGAGGCTCCCATGGATGCAGGTTAGGGCAGTCTCAGGATTGCTTCGAAGTTGGGTCAGGCCGACTCAGGGTGTAGCCACCAGGAGGAGTCGATGAGTGACTTTCCAGCAGTCAGAGTCGGCCGGCGATGGTCATCGAAAAGGTGAAGTGGTGATCTTGAGTGCATCGTGGTGCAAATCGATGAGGCAGCCATTCAAGGGTTAGCTGGGTCAAGCTGTGGTTGTAATCCTTGGTCAGAGATAGTGTCTGGCTCACCACTGATTTGGATTGGGTCCCGGCATTGAGCTATCAATTTGGAACTAGCAAGTGATGTGCTTAGGTAGGAACTATGGATGGCTGAACTGGTGTTAAGTGCAAGCTCTAGTTTGAATTTGGTGGTGGAGTACAAAAAACAATGCCAGTGCCTTCCCTCTCATTCAAGGTGTGGTGAAAACGAAGCGGTTGGTTTGGTGCAGTAGAACCAGGAGCTTCAGCTGGTCTGGCCATTAGGCTGATGTGAGGCCCACTCAGGAGGACTCTAGGACAGGATGATTCCATTAATGGGGCTTCATTACGAGTCACCCGGTATGGAAATAATGGTGGTGGTAAACCCGCCACCACCATTGTTTCCATACCAGGTGATTCGGAGTCCTGCAGGCAGAGGTGTCATTCCCGCCAGGTTTGACCTTGTGGGTTTAAAACCACCCGCCTGCAGGCAGACGTGGAAACACCGGGGGACTCAATCGGAATGGGGATTTACCAAATTCCGCCTCCGGAATTCCCGGGTCACCGGTAATTCCGGGAATCACAGAGGTGGAATTATAATATGAGTCGGTGGTAACCAAGCTGGAAAAACTGGCAGGTTACCGCCGGACTCGTCATTGTCTCCATTATGCTGTTATCTCCATAAACAAATATGCATTTGTCGCAAGGATCTAATAGCATGCAAAACAATGACAGTACTTGATGCAATGAGGAATGTTGGGAAACTGCATAAGCAATATAACTGTTGGCCTAATTTGTGACACGAAGACAAGTGGTTTAATTAAGCTATCATTGTAAATTGATGAAATTGATTTTTTTCGGGGTATGAGTGTATTTGAGGTGACTTAGTGATTTTCTATCTGGTTTTTTAATAGTGTTTGAAAAGCGTAATCCACTACTAGGAAACAAGTGTTTGGAGACAGAATAAAAGAACAGGATATCCCCTGATGAATGTCTGACTCAAAAAGGTCTCCTTGACTGAAACATATTGGGTTTGATGGAAAACACAACAAACGAATTGCTGTGAATGTTAAATGTTGGCATTATTGTGTTTGTAAAAACAATTGTCTAAAGGTGTTTTCTAATGTACACTTGTGTATTGTATGTGTTCAATTTCTGACCTGATGATAAGGATCGAAAATAACAAAAAAAGAATAACCATTTTTATAAAAAGTTTTTAAAAAGAAAATGTTTTGTACTACATTTTCTATGGTACTTTAATTAAAGTAAACATGTATTTTTTATACAGTAACCAAGTAGTGGTATAGTGTGTTCTAAGAAACCTAATATCACCTGAAATGTATAAACATTAGGTTAGTATTGAGTTTGACGGCTTCAACTGAGGAAATTGTATAAGGTCTTTACCTAGACATTGGAGTCAATATGGTTTTGCAATTGACCAGACTTGTAGATATGTTTTTTTGACCTGTATTGTATTGATTGTATTGTAAGCATACCACTATTACTGGAAAATCCCTTATCTGCATCTAATGTTAGTATTATTGAGATCAAATCACACTTGGAGATGTTGTTGAGTAAGATACTGATTAAAGTTTCTAAGATTGATTGTCTAACCAGACATTTACCAAAATAGGAAAAACTAGGTTGCGAACATTATCTAGATAATATTGAAATCAATTTAATGTAACATACTTTGCTTTTAGAATGTTCCCTACCACTAACATCATTTTTTCAAAAGGTAATGGTCTTTCCCCAGCAAGCAGGCAATTGAGAACATGATTCATTTTATGCATATTTTCTCTTTCTATAATGAATTTTACCTATATTGTTTGAAACCAATTCAAGCTAATTTAGGATTGTGTACATCAATGTTCAGCTTTATTTGTAGGCAGAACAACAGGAATGCCCTATGCTGCATGATGGGTGGCCAACTATATTGAATGGGAAATTAATATGAGGACCATAAACATCGCACTATGTGTATGTTGATGTTGTATAGTTGGCTTCTAAGTGTTACAATCATGCTTCATTTTTTATTCATACTAGTGTTTTCAATAAGCTAGCCTGTATTTTACAATCTGGATGGTCAATCATGGTTTTTTGGTAAGTGAGTTTAGCCTGGATTAGATTATTGAGTCATTGATATTTATGACATACTTAGGCTTTGGTGCTGATTCAACTATTATATGGAAATGGTTTAGTGCTGTTGATATTTAATGTTCCAGCAATTTATCTAAAATACTAAGATTTATTAGGATACATATACATATGTACAAATTCACTGAAACAACTTTGTTAAAGCGATTTTATGGTTAAGTTGCACTAATAAAAACCTATGAAATTAATTGTAAAAGCCTTTGTGAAAGGGACGTTATAGTTGCAAGATAACATTAAAAAATAAGAAACAATTTAAGATATTCAACCATAACTTGCACCACCACATTGCACTACTAATACTTACACCGAGGACATCAAAGATGACATCACAAATGCATCATCGATTACTCAGGCCTCAAAACATCAAAGATATAGTACTATTTTTTGCTCCTGTCCTTGAGAGGGCAAGGCCCACTGCCCTCTTCAACCACATAGCCGGTCTCTGGTGGCCATGCCCATTTTAATCCCACAGCAGGGCCCTGGTGGCAGTGGACATTGGCAAGATTGTTTGGGGAATCTTTATCACTATTTTTTATATCTACATTTTTATACTTTTCAAAGAATATAACACAGTACAGATTTGCAAAAGCATGATTTCCGGTCCTTGCCAAAGCTCCTTGCACAAGTTCGATGCAAACTCCTCCAGCACTTCAGCTGTTGCCGCAAACAGAATTTTCCCATTTAAGGCTAACCCGATTTCAAAACTTTGGTACCTCATTACAATTTTGCCCCCTCTTGACAAAATCCCTTCAAAATTGTGGGCAGATTCGTCAAACGTCATCAAAGATATAAACCATGCAATCATTGTGGTACCCAGTCTAGTTTTGTCACTTCTTGATGAAATGGGATCAACATCTGCTAGCTGTGTGTTTGCGCTGTGGGGTATACTTTGGTTTTTCGTGGCACTTTAGGTTTTCTCAGGGGCTTTTGGAATGCACCAGATGCTCCTCAGCATATGGATTAAGGATGATAATTGGTACACATGTGGTATAAGTGTTTGCAGGATATATGTTTTATGTAGGTTTTTGATCTATTTTATATGTTAATGTTTCAGGACTGTTGTGTTCCCTGATGAAGATGTGGTTAAACTATGTCTAATACGTCAAACCAGTTGGTCTTGTACTAAACACCTGGAAATGGTATTATGAAAATGAACTAATATCCACTCCATGGGAGATATGGATACATTGGGCCTCATTACGACCCTGGCGGTAAGGGGTTAACGCCAGCGTTAGCTGCGCCGAGCCCTTACCGCCAATTACGAGTTCCCCTAGCGCCATGGAGGTTTTAACACCCGATTTTAGCGGGTGTTAAAATCCATGGCGCTAAGGGACCATGGAGTTAATTACGCCACCGTAATTTACGGTGGCGTAATTAACGCCTTCCCCACTCCCATTATGCCCTATGGGGCAAAAATGGGAATGGGGAAGGGTAAATGGGGATTGGGGACTTACCGCCCCGCCAAGGTCGGAATGGGGCGGTAAGTCCGCCAACCACCATGGTGTAAACGTAGTTTACACCATGGTGGTAAAGTCACGGCCCAGGCGGTAACTTACCGCCTGGGTCGTAATGAGGCCCATTGTCAATAATTGAGATGTTTTCCAGAAACATTTTTTTTATGTGTGTGTCTGTGAAGAGTGTATGCAGATATGGATATGCATGTTTAGATTGAGGCATTATGCCCAGTGTGGATTTAAGAGATAATAGTTTTTTTTAAAAATTTTACTTCATTAAATTATTGTTCTTTGATGTGTGTTTGATCAATTCCATGTTTTTATATTTACTAATTAAATCATGTTTTCACTTTCATAAATTGCATCCTCTGGATTCTTTCTTTCTGTAAAAAAGCTTTGTGTTTCCCCAATCCAGTGGGTTTGCCTACTCCTCATTTCATCGCTGAATTTAAATGAACCAGAAAGTTGTACCTCTATATCCTTTGATGGGCCTGCAGTTGTTTTTTGAGAAGAGACAGTTGTCTCTTTGTCTTTTAATGGATGTGCAGTTCTTATTGGACTAGAGAGGTTTGTGCTTGTATTATTTGATGGGGCAGACGCTGTTCTATATTTTTGTGGTATTGCCGGGAAACCTGGTATAGTTTTGGTTTTTATTATCTTTCTTTTCAAAATTTTGGTTTTTGAGGTACAGGGTACATATCTAGATGGGGGTGTAAAGTGAACATAACCTGTTCTATTCTAGGATGCAAGAAATGTCAGCATTGACTTTGTTTGCAACAAAGTTAACTTTGAATAGGCCATTGATGGACATAGATGTACATACATGTCTTTGAAAAGGCCAAAACTTGCTATTGTGCAGCCTATTCTTTTAACTTCTGTAAGTTTGTCATGATATGTCATATATTGATCGACTGTAAACAAGTGTTTCTAGGTGTGACAAGACAGGGGGGATACAGAAGGAGGATATGACAAATGATCTTCAAGGCCTTGTGTCATTCAGATCGTGCAAGTACGACATCACAAAAGTGCAGGGGGAAGGTACAGGGGGAAGTGTCAGAGAGAGGGAAACGAGAAGTGCAATCAGGGCAGCATTGCTCTGAGTGAGTGCAGCCAGGGCAGCACACCTCTGTTTAAGTTCAAGGAGGCAGGGCGCTGTTGACAAACTGTATGTAGTTGTCATATGGATATGTGTGGAATCCAATAACTGTACCAATTGATCCATTGACTAAACCTTGTTCTATGTCGATGTTACATTACAGAATTACTCTGCAGTTAAGACACATAGTTAATATGTGTACTAATCCAGCTGTGTGGACACATGTTTCTAATCTATAGTGCCATGCCATGCAATTCTAGTTTGTCTGTGGAGCTGATATGCACTATGGGTTGCATTTCTCTTTTCAAAATTGTATCTGTAAATTGGCTACAGCTTGCAATGGTTGGCATTAAGCATATGCATTTTATATTGTATATTTTGCTAAGTTAATTGTTCCAAGACATCAGGGGCAGATTTCGTCCATATAGCTCATGGATTACTTTAGTTTTTATGATGGATTTTGTATCTTTAGCAAGCAGACCAGTTCCAATGCCTTTGAAAATGTTAGCATACGTTAGATCTGCAGACTGACGCATGTTTTGAGTTAGTTCTCTGTAGCAAAAATGTTGCCAGAGATTTACATTCCTAATGCTGCTGAGTGTATTACAACATTATTTGCCTTCTAGTTTTTTTGAAAATAGATAGACCTTTTACTGGCCTTAACTGTAGGAGGTCTCCAAAAACAATATGCATTTTCCTCAAAACAGTTCTTTGCTGTCAATTTTTAGGACTTCTTGCATTCTGAGATAAATTAAAGACATAATGAGGATGGAATCCATGTTTACTTCATCAATCAGGAGGACTTTCATTTGTTTCAGAATTCTACATACTTCAGAAGCAGCTTCTGCTGATAATTTGTAGTATTCTCATTTGTTTTGGTGTTCTACTGGGAGGAGAAGTAGTCAGTGTAAAGTTACACCTCCTATGTTGTAAGCAGCCAGACCAGTGGGGGGTGTTGCAACAGCTGAAATGTTGTTGTTTATTAAGTCTTGTAGACATTTGCTGATTGTTTTATTTTTTTTTAAAATGCCAGAACCAGCTTTACCACTTACATACAGGAGCAGAGGTTTATAATGTTTACAGCTACAAGTTTTAGTTTCATGCTTAAATCCATGTTCAGTTTCTTCAGTGAATTCTAGATAAATGGTGAGTTGTTCTTCGATTAGCTGTAACTTGAGCACTGACAAATCTTCTTCAGATTGTTTAGATTGATACATGGAATTTTCTATCTCAGTCATGGCTATTCATTTAGGATGAGTGCTTCTCGAAGTAGCTCTTGGCTTCCTGTAAGAGAAGGTTGACTGCCTTCAGGAATGTCTTTGTCTACCTCTTGTTGGTGTTCATTGTCCGACATTGTTTGTATTGTTTAAAATGTACATTTGTCATACTGCTTTCATTTGCATTGAACGTAGCTTTAAATGAGTCATTGTCAACTAATAATTCTTCTCCCTTTCTTGTAGTAAATTCATGTGATAAAGTTCTCTATGTTGTGGACATTTAAATGATAACTTTATATGATTAATTAGGCTGGGTTTGGTATGTCTTACTAGGCATTCTTCACAAGTTGAGACTGAATATTTTCAGTTGTCTCATCTGGCGTGACATTGCTTTAGTGGGAGTAGTTTAGGGCTATGTCACACAGGCACATGTTTCCAAAAGAGTGCTTCGATTTCCATAGTATATGTCAATTAAATTGCTTTTTTTAAAATTTCCTGGCTGTTGGAATCATTTGTGGCAATCTTTTCTTTTTCTATCTCTTGGTTGGATTTAATACCCTTTTTCGTGATGAAGCTGGACCAACGTTTATCCAGACAATGTTTTCAAATTTCCCATTTACCTGTTAAATGGTCTACAGCATCGTAGCACCCATACACTCTATGTGACCGCATTGCTGTACCAAAGCTGGACAATTTCTGTGACAGGGTTTTGTCAGATGATATTTCATCCCAAATGTCTAATAGCTCTGTCTTCTCAACTTTGGTGAGATAGGCTGTGAACTCTCTTGCAACTGCAGTAGAATTGTCTGCAATGTCCTGTATGTCTATATGTTCATTCCACAAGAGAGCAATGGTTGCATTGTAATTATTGGTGTACTTGGATTGTATTGTTGTATTGTTTATTTATTCATAGAGTGCAACCGGGCCATTAGGCAACTGGGCGCTTGAGAACTTCTTAGGTTACAATTACATGAATATCTAGGATTTCTTATGTTACATTTACAATGAGAATGATTGCATAAGTATTTAAAATGTCTTACGTTACACTTATAGGCATAACCTAGTTATAAATATCTTACATTTTTTACATAACAATTGCAGGCTTAACTATACAATTGCAACCAGGCATATTAGTATGTATTACAGTAGAGGGAGGTCGGATGGGGTGCAGGGATGGTAACGGGAGATGGGGAGGTGTCTATGAGATCTGTAGTATGAGAAAGGGTGTCAGCAGTCGTTGGTTTGTCATAGAAGAAGAGGTGTCAGCCATCATTGATTTGTAGCCAGAGTTTGACATCCCTTTTAAACAAGTGAAAGGAGGGAATGGCTCTAAGTGGGGTTGGGGTAGAATTCCACAGATTAGCAGCCAATACAGTGAAACTTGAGCTTCCAGTTCTTTTCAGGTTGAAATTTGGGATTCTGACACTATTTGTTTGAGCCTTTCTAATAGATCAGTCCAATGTAAAACAGGTACATTTGAGGTATGCAGGTGCTTTGTTGTTAAGACAGTTGTGTGTGATGTTCAGGGTTTTAAGTTTGATACAGTCATTGATGAACAGCCAGTTGATCTTTCTTCTTTGGTCAGATATGTGGAGACCTTTGGGGATGCCTAGTGCTGTCCTGGGGGCATTATTTTGCAAGGTTTGGAGTTTATGAGTGTTGTGTTTGCTAGTGCCTAGATAGAGTGTGTTACAGTAATCTAGTTTTGATAGGATGAGGGCTTGTGCTATGATGATGGAACTGTCTGTAGAAAGAAAGGGTTTGCAAGCGTGAATTAACTTGCAGGTGTAGCTAGTTGCTGAGGCTGTGGCATTAACTTGCTTGTTCAGGTTAAGAGCTGAGTCTAGGTAACATTCTAACATTTTTACTTCATTGGCTACTTTAATTTTGATACCATCAATAGAAATAGTTGTATATAAGTGTGAGAGTTTGTTAAGTTTGTTGGTGGATTCAATGATTAATAGCTCGATTTTATAGTCATTAAGACATAAACCGTGAGTGGAAATCCAAGTTTGAATAATTTGGTAGATTTTGTTAATATGGGAGGTGTCTTTGTCATAGTCTCCTTGGATTGGGATGAGGATCTGGGTGTTGTAAGCAAGGTTGGTATATGAGACACCCAGTTTGTCCAAGATATCAAAGAGGGGCTTTGTAAAAATATTGTACAAAGTAGGGGAGACACATGACCCCTGGGGGACACCACAAGTGATAGGGACCGGGTCAGCGGCTGTGATGGGTGAGAAGTCTCTTCTGGTTGTATTGTCTAGGAAAGAATTTATCCATGGCGTAGCCTTTGTAGAAAAGTTAGCAGCTAATCTAAGCAGTTAAGATGGTTGCAAAGTACTTTGGGATCCACCAAGTCAAATGCGGCTGATAGATCTAGGAGAAGCAGAATAGAAGTATTTCTTTTGTCTTAACGCTCATCGAGTTGGTTTTTAAGATCGAGGAGGGCCATCTCGGTACAATGTCTTGGTCTAAAGCCGGATTGTCTAGTGCCCAGTAAAGGATCCAGGTAGGATTGAATCTGTAGATAAGCAGTTTTATCTAAGATTTTAAGAAGGAATGGAACTGTCATTATGGGTCTGTAGTTTGTAGGGACATTTGGGTCTAGGTTAGGTTTTTTTAGGAGGGGTACTATCCAGGCTTTTTTGAGGTTAGTGGGCAGCGAACATGATTTGAATGATGAGTTAATAAAAGTGGTGACGAAGGGGGATAGTTCCTGAGAAGCTACCTTGATAATAGTGCCTGGACAAGCGTCGCCAAGACATCTCAAAGGTTTAAGAGATGCAATGACATTCTTGGCTTCTACGATGGAGATAGCTCTGAAGTTGAATTGGTTAAGAGGTTTAGTTTGGTTAGTAGCGAGTTCCTGTAAAATGGCTTCTTGAGTGGAAAGCGCAATGTTATGGAAGGAGGATCGTTTAGCCAAAGTGTTGTCCTGTAGCATGGTGATTTTATTGCATAAGGCATTTTGAATGTTAGTACACCATATTATCAGGGTAATTCATAGAAAATCGCACAAAAGTGGCGCACGCGACTGCCGCACAGCATGCCCGTGCGAATGTCTGCGCCAGCCGCGTGCGTTAAAATCGATTTCCGCGCACAGCGTATTCATGGATTTTCGCATCCAAAACCAGCCGTGGCGCAGCGTGGCGCAGCGACCCTGCAGCAGCGCCAGTTACGCCCCCCAAGAACGCCCTCGCGCAAGGAAAAGTCTTCAAAATCCCCAAATAATCGCAAAGGGCTGCGCTAACCCTGGACCAGTACACAGGGCTGGCAAACAGCAAACGCCAAGCGGGGAACGTGTATAACAGGTGTTCGTGGGAAGTATCACACACAATTCCAGAAGGGTACGTGTATTTCAGGGGTGCGCGGGAAGTTCCACACGTGATTTCATCAGGGTATGTGTATTTCAGGGGTGCGCGGGAAGTTCCACACGCGATTGGCCCCGTGCGAGCAGGGTACGTGTATTCCAGGGGTGCGCAGGAAGTTCCACACGCGATTTCAGCAGGGCATGTGTATTTCATGGGTGCGTGGGAAGTTCCACACGCGATTGGCCCCATGCGAGCAGGGTACGTGTATTCCAGGGGTGCGCGGGAAGTTCCACACGCAATTACAGCAGGGTACGTGTATTTCAGGGGAGCGAGGGAAGTTCCACACGCGATTGGCCCCGTGCGAGCAGGGTACGTGTATTTCAGGGTTGCGCGGGAAGTTCCACACGCGATTTCAGCAGGGTACGTGTATTTCAGGGGTTCTGGGGAGTACTACACGTGAATTGGCTGTGTGGGTCCTCCCAGGTGTTCGCTCTACAACCTCCATGGCCCCTGCAGGCAGCCCACACCACGGGGGACTACCCTGCACCCCTGCTCATGTCCCGCACGCAGCCCATCCACCATGGGCATGCCTGTCATGATGCCTACCTCCAAGGAGCCAGGCCGGGCCCAGCAACCCCAGAGGCAGACATCATTTTCCCCAGGGAAGTCTCAGCGGGCCCAAGTCGGGGGCCTTTGGACTCAGTCCTGGCGCCTTAGGCGCCAGGCTCATAGCGGACCCCAGTCCTGGCGCCTTAGGTGCCAGGCTCATAGAAGAGGATATGTGTTTAAGTGCTTGGGTGCACACTTACCTGATGCAGACCTTGCTGCTTCATCCAGGCCCTCTTGAGGCCTGAATGGGACTACTTTACCTGTAGGACTACTTCACCACCCGGGTGTGGTCGGGGAAGGATACATACCTGATTGGTGGAAGGATACATACCAGGAACTTCTTCCAAGGCTATTTAAACCCCACCAGAACAGCCACACGTGCTTCGCGTTGTTCTGCACCTAGCAGCTGGACGCTCACCGTGTCAGCTCCTGCATCCTGACTTCAGCCACGCCTGCCAGCACCCTGGAACACCTGCAAGGGGAGAAAGGAAGAGAATAGGAGAAGAAAAGCCCTTACCTGCTAAATCTGCATCCCGGAGTCATTTCTCCAACGGCCATGAAAAGGAAGACATCATTTTAAAGGCATTTTGTTTCGATCGCTGCAGCGCTGCCTTTTACTCACCTTTGCAAGGCGCTTCCATCTTCAGCAGCGATCTTCCGGATTCAGCTACGCCCCGGCGCCTAGAGGAAAAAAGACAAGAACAAAGGTGAGAGGGAGAAAAGGAATAAGGAAAGCTCAGTTTCCTTTTAAGTCTTACCTGTTGGATTATTCCCACTGCATTTCGGGTCCTGCCGCTTCCTGGCATCTCTGGACCCCGGCCCCTATGGGGAAAAGAGACAAAGACATTGAATGAGCGAATGCAAAGACATTACCTGAGCGCTCATCCAGAACTGTTTCACTTCGGGTCGGCGCCATATCTCCGGCACTCCGAACCCCGGCCCCTAAGGGGAAAAAGACATAAGCATTAGCGCTTGCTGCAATTAGACAACGAACATTATTATTAAGCTTGAACTTTTGAACAGAACTTTTACAGCGCCTTACCTGAACAGTCAAGCTTACCTGAACTCCCATCAATCCTCAATCCAGTGAAGTAACTGGGTTTCAACGCGCCCCTGCATCAGAAGCAGGATGGAGAGCTCATCCTTCCAAACCCTAAGGTGAGGCTTCACAGGGAATCGTGGAGGAGGTATCGTGGAGGGTTGGAAGGGAGGGAGGCTTGAGCATTGTTCCACAGTTGGTAATACTCCCTTTTCACGCACAGGAGGGTATCCAACGAGCCAGGGAAGCCAGAATAGAGGGGCCCTTCCTGTCCATCTTCAGAGTTCTGCGCCTTCGACGCCGCGCCTCCGTGGGAACCAGGTGAGCGTTACAATGCCCCCCAGCCAACCCACATGCCACCTTGCACTACTGATCAACAATGCATGTCTCCCACCACCCCCACCCCCCAGCTGTGCAGGGGCAGCCACCACCAGGCCCCCACCCATGTCCACCACCACCCCACCCCCCAGCCACCAGGGGCAGATTCCACCAGGCCCCCACTCATGTCTACCACCACCCCCACCCCCCAGCCGCCAGGGGCAGCCTCCACCAGGCCCCCACTCATGTCTCCCATCACCCCCACCCCCCAGCCACCAGGGGCAGATACCATCAGGCCCCCACTCATGTCTCCCACCACCCCCACCCCCCAGCAGTGCAGGGGCAGCCTCCAACTGGCCCCCACTCATGTCTCCCACCACCCCCACCCCCCAGCCACCAGGGGCAGCCTCCACCAGGCCCCCACTCATGTCTCCCACCACCCCCACCCCCCAGCAGTGCAGGGGCAGCCTCCACCAGGCCCCCACCCATGTCTACCACCACCCCCACCCACCAGCCACCAGGAGCAGATTCCACCAGGCCCCCACTCATGTCTACCACCACCCCACCCCCCAGCCACCAGGAGCAGCCTCCACCAGGCCCCCACTCATGTCTCCCACCACCCCCACCCCCCAGCCACCAGGGGCAGATACCATCAGGCCCCCACTCATGTCTCCCACCACCCCACCCCCCAGCAGTGCAGGGGCAGCCTCCAACTGGCCCCCACTCATGTCTCCCACCACCCCCACCCCCCAGCCACCAGGGGCAGCCTCCAACAGGCCCCCACTCATGTCCCCTATTACCCCCACCCACCAGCAGTGCAGGGTCAGCCTCCAACAGGCCCCCACTCATGTCCCCTATTACCCCCACCCCCCAGCAGTGCAGGGGCAGCCTCCACCAGGCCCCCACCCATGTCTACCACCACCCGCCCAGCTCCCAGGGGCAGATACCATCAGGCCCCCACTCATGTCTCCCACCACCCCCACCCACCAGCAGTGCAGGGGCAGCCTCCACCAGGCCCCCACTCATGTCTCGCACCACCCCCACCCTCCAGCCATCAGGGGCAGATACCATCAGGCCCCCACTCATGTCTCCCACCACCCCCACCCCCCCAGCAGTGTAGGGGCAGCCTCCAACAGGCCCCCACTCATGTCTACCACCACCCCCACCCCCCAGCCACCAGGGGCAGCCTCCACCAGGCCCCGACTCATGTCTCCCACTACCCCCACCCCCCAGCAGTGCAGGGGCAGCCTCCACCAGGCCCCCACTCATGTCCCCTATTACCCCCACCCCCCAGCAGTGCAGGGGCAGCCTCCACCAGGTCCCCACTCATGTCCCCTATTACCCCCACCCCCAGCAGTGCAGGGGCAGCCTTCACCAGGCCCCCACTCATGTCCCCTATTACCCCCACCCCCCAGCAGTGCAGGGGCAGCCTCCACCAGGCCCCCACTCATGTCTCCCACCACACCCACCCCCCAGCCACCAGGGGCAGATACCATCAGGCCCCCACTCATGTCTCCCACTACCCCCACCCCCCAGCAGTGCAGGGACAGCCTCCACCAGGCCCCCACCCATGTCTACCACCACCCCCACCCCCAGCCACCAGGGGCAGATTCCACCAGGCCCCCACTCATGTCTACCACCACCCCCACCCCCCAGCCACCAGGGGCAGCCTCCACCAGGCCCCAACTCATGTCTCCCACCACCCCCACCCCCCAGCCACCAGAGGCAGATACCATCAGGCCCCCACTCATGTCTACCACCACCCCCACCCCCCAGCAGTGCAGGGGCAGCCTCCACCAGGCCCCCACCCATGTCTCCCACCACCCCCACCCCCCAGCCACCAGGGGCAGCCTCCACCAGGCCCCAACTCATGTCTCCCACCACCCCCACCCCCCAGCCACCAGAGGCAGATACCATCAGGCCCCCACTCATGTCTCCCACCACCCCACCCCCCAGCAGTGCAGGGGCAGCCTCCAACTGGCCCCCACTCATGTCTCCCACCACCCCCACCCCCCAGCCACCAGGGGCAGCCTCCAACAGGCCCCCACTCATGTCCCCTATTACCCCCACCCACCAGCAGTGCAGGGGCAGCCTCCAACAGGCCCCCACTCATGTCCCCTATTACCCCCACCCCCCAGCAGTGCAGGGGCAGCCTCCACCAGGCCCCCACCCATGTCTACCACCACCCACCCAGCTCCCAGGGGCAGATACCATCAGGCCCCCACTCATGTCTCCCACCACCCCCACCCACCAGCAGTGCAGGGGCAGCCTCCACCAGGCCCCCACTCATGTCTCCCACCACCCCCACCCCCCAGCCATCAGGGGCAGATACCATCAGGCCCCCACTCATGTCTCCCACCACCCCCACCCCCCCAGCAGTGCAGGGGCAGCCTCCAACAGGCCCCCACTCATGTCTACCACCACCCCCACCCCCCAGCCACCAGGGGCAGCCTCCACCAGGCCCCGACTCATGTCTCCCACTACCCCCACCCCCCAGCAGTGCAGGGGCAGCCTCCACCAGGCCCCCACTCATGTCCCCTATTACCCCCACCCCCCAGCAGTGCAGGGGCAGCCTCCACCAGGTCCCCACTCATGTCCCCTATTACCCCCACCCCCAGCAGTGCAGGGGCAGCCTTCACCAGGCCCCCACTCATGTCCCCTATTACCCCCACACCTCAGCAGTGCAGGGGCAGCCTCCACCAGGCCCCCACTCATGTCTCCCACCACACCCACCCCCCAGCCACCAGGGGCAGATACCATCAGGCCCCCACTCATGTCTCCCACTACCCCCACCCCCCAGCAGTGCAGGGACAGCCTCCACCAGGCCCCCACCCATGTCTACCACCACCCCCACCCCCAGCCACCAGGGGCAGATTCCACCAGGCCCCCACTCATGTCTACCACCACCCCCACCCCCCAGCCACCAGGGGCAGCCTCCACCAGGCCCCAACTCATGTCTCCCACCACCCCCACCCCCCAGCCACCAGAGGCAGATACCATCAGGCCCCCACTCATGTCTACCACCACCCCCACCCCCCAGCCACCAGGGTCAGCCTCCACCAGGGCCCCACTCATGTCTCCCACCACCCCCACCCCCCAGCCACCAGGGGCAGATACCATCAGGCCCCCACTCATGTCTCCCACCACCCCCACCCCCCAGCAGTGCAGGGGCAGCCTCCACCAGGCCCCCACCCATGTCTCCCACCACCCCCACCCCCCAGCCACCAGGGGCAGCCTCCACCAGGCCCCCACTCATGTCTCCCACCACCCCCACCCCCCAGCAGTGCAGGGGCAGCCTCCAACAGGCCCCCACTCATGTCCCCTATTACCCCCACCCACCAGCACCGTGGGGCACTGCCAGCAGGCCCCCACTCATGTCCAACTCATGTTCCCCTGCACCCCACCCCCCAGCACCGTGGGGCACCTGCCAGCAGCCCCCCACTCATGTCCAACTCATGTTCCCCTGCACCCCCACCCCCCAGCACCGTGGGGCACCTGCCAGCAGGCCCCCACTCATGTCCAACTCATGTTCCCCTGCACCCCCACCCCCCAGCACCGTGGGGCACCTGCCAGCAGGCCCCCACTCATGTCCAACTCATGTTCCCCTGCACCCCCACCCCCCAGCACGTGGGGCACCTGCCAGCAGGCCCCCACTCATGTCCAACTCATGTACCCCAGCCCACATGTCATCACAATCTAGATCCCCGACCCCCATGGTCAGCCTCCAAATGCAAGACACCCACCCGAGTATTGCATCCACCCACTCAGAAATGGAAATAACATGATAGAACTGCAGTTGCAAGTTTGGAAACAAACACATGTCCCTCACATACACCCAATGGGTGTCAGTGAATCTCCAAACCGGTATCATGATATGCATGAAACCAATGAGATGATACTACACATTGAAGTTTGATCTAAAAATATGTATTAAAGAAAACAAGAATTGAATCAAAAATAAACTAACAGAAATGTGAATTTAAAAAAAGTAAAAAGAAGCATGTCCATGAAAAAATGCTAAACCAAAAATCAGAATCCAAAGGAATGGTGTCCAAAGTCACAGTCCTGAAAAGAAAATCCAATCTGAAATTATACTAGAAAGCCATTGCTCCATGGGTAAATGGTAAAAACAAACGAAAATCCAACAGATAACTATGTACAGGTGAACAAGCCAGGGTCCATGATCCCAACAAAAGAAATGAAACCTATCTAACAACACTACCTAATAAAAATAACTATATACAAAAATGTGGCCCATTGTCCAAAAGGTCCAAAGAAAAAGCAAAAACAAAGGAAACCTAACACTAACTACATAACTATTTACATGGGCAGCGGGCTAGTCGAACGGCTTACTGGACTGGATGTTGTCATGGGCCAGGGCATCATCGAACTCCTGTTCAATGGCTTGGAGGCGGGCATGTTCCCTGGCCCGAGGTCTCGCAGGGATAAAGCAGTGTCCAGCTCCAACTCCCTGCGAAGACCCTCGAGGCACTCAGCCCGCCTCAGCGCCCTCCGCATGGAGTTCTCCGCCCTGACCATTGTGAGCCGTTCCTCCTCTGCCCGCTGCCACTCCGCACCTATCCGCTGGCCCAACCGCTCCCACACGGAAGCCACTCCCATTCCAGGGTTCTCCTGCCCTCCGGCCGATGCCTGCACCCCTGATGTTGATGGCCCCGAGCCATGATGCCTCCCACGTCGAGCCTGCCGCTGCCTCCGACGCAACTGCCTGTGCCAGCACGACGGCATCCAGGCTGATGGTATCCACCGACGCCGTCGTGCACGTGCCCTGCCCGATGATGCCGTCACATCCTCCATCTGCTGGGGTACAGTTGCTGGTGTGTCCACCCCTGCTGGACCTCTGACTCCCGACTGTGGCAGGGATGGGATCCCCACTGAGCCGGCTGCATTGGTCGTGGCAGGTCTACAGGGGGCCCCGGTGGCATCTGGGCCGGAAAACGGCATGGAGAACGACTGGTGCTTAGTCTCCACAGAGGAGGAGAGGGTCGCCAGATTGGCCGACACATGTAGGAAACCCCCGACCATGGCCGTTCCCAAATGGGCCATGTCGGCACGGTGCTCTCTGTGATGACGTGCATGCTCCTCCCGGGAAGCACGCACCTCATCACGAATTGCACCTGTGCGCAACGTGACACCAATCAGGACCTTCTCCATACGGCCAGGGGTCCCCTCGTACGCAGGTGGAGGGGAGTCAGATGACATGGACATCCCCCCTACCTGCGGACGGGCCTGGGATGGGGCATCCCTGCTGGTGCATGGTGGTGCAGTCACAGTGTCAGGTTCAGTGACATGCACAGGCCCCTCCACGGCGACCTGTGCTGCCTCCTGCCCCTGCTCCTGGACTGCAACACCAACAGGGATGCCCCCACCAGGCCCCATGTGCGCCTCAGTAGTGGCCTCCTCCTCCTCTGTGGAAACTACCAACCTGGATGGCTACACCCCGTCTTCCGCCATTGCAAGCCCCTGTGGGGGCTCACCCACCCCTTCCGCTGCAGCCGTGGGGGCATCCCCGCCGCTTTGCTCCACAGAGCCGTCTCCGCCCTCTTCTTCACGTGGCGCTGTGTAGAGGGAGACACAGAACACAAGCATCAGGGTACTGTACAATGGTCCCCTAGACAGGAAGCAATAGCAGATGAGTGGCACTGTCAAAGATCACTCCCATCATGTCCCTCCACAACACATGGCTCAGTGCAGGTAAAACACATGCAGTAACAGGCATGGCGCATGCTATGGACATTAGCATACATGTCCAAGTTATTCTTCAAACATACACTGTTGTTTTGGAACTCACATGCATCATGTGCCATGCCTATCACATGCACACACTTCACCCTAGTTTCATCCATCTGGCCTCGTACACCACAGACACAGTGGATACAAGGATGACTAGGCTGCATCAGTCAACCGGAACATTGCCACAGACATGTGTCATGCATCCCAGGCATTCACAAGTCACAGACACGCTGGTCAGACACACAGACATGGACAGCATATATGTACATGGCATCAGCACCCATCCCTTACCCATGTCCAGGAACAGAGACTGGCATGCTTTCATGTGGCCATTCCGCAAAGGGCAACCCATGTTGCAATTGAACACATGTACCAACCGTGTGGTTCACACATTACTGGTCTCACATGCATGACGTCCCTGCACCCACACATGCATACATGGGCTATGTCACACATACAGGCAGGTATCAGACAACCAGCACACTGCGACATGCCCTGTCTCACAAAGCAATGCTTGGCCACTTACCGCTCAACTCCAGACGGGTCTGCCTCTCAAGGTTCTGGCCGTGGAGCGCTGAGCCTACGCGTTCCAGGACCCTCATCTGGATGGTACTCATGCGGCCCTGGCCCCTCTCCACGAGGCGCCGGGCCTTCAAGAGGGTCCTGGACCTACAGTCATCCCAGCGCTTCTTGACATGTTGGTAGTCGCGGACTGCCAACCCCTCCGCGTTGATGGCAGTCATGATGTCCTTCCAGATCCGAGTCCGTCCTTCCTTGTTGGCGCGCTTACTTCCGAAGAGGGCATCATACTGCCCCAGGACTTGCTCCAACAGGACACCAACTTCGGTGGCACTGAAGCTGGTGCCCCTCTGCCTCTCTGTCCGGGGGTTGCCAGTGGTGCCAGATGTAGCAGTGCCCGACATGGCAACCCCAGAGGCAGCAGTGGGTGAGCAACTGGGTCCTGGGGCTGGGCTGTGGAGCGATGGTATCCCAGTCGGGAGTACTCTGTTCCAGCAGGGGTGGACACAGCAAATGGACCCCTGCAGATGGCTGATGTGCAGGCACCAAATGGCAGGGCACGGTGGCAGCAAGCATGCAGGTAGGCAGGCAGCAGCAGATGGCTCGTGGGAGGCTGCTCGGGGCTCTGGGGGGCAGTGATTCGGCCTTTTGAGCAGGAGCGTGGTCTTCCGTGTGCTTATGCGTGGCCAGCTTGATACGGAGTGATTTGGCACGTGAAAATCCTGCACGTCTGCGTGTAAATCGAGGAAAGGCCCTTAGCGCGTATGCACATCAGCACGCATATGCGATTTCGTTGGACCAAAGGCCCTTAGCGCGTGAGCGCGTCTGTGACGTGAGGCGCGCGGGTGTTTCCCTCATTACACGTGATGACAGAGCACACGTGGATTTCCACCAATCGCGTGTGGAACTTCCTGCGCACCCCAGAAATACACGTACCCAGGCCATTCGCGTGTACGCTCACTTCCCTCCGATTACACGCGATGACACTCGGACGTGCAGTTTCATTTCATTGGCCCAAAGGCCACCATGCGCAGCTGTGACGTCACGTGCATGGCCGTAGAGAATGGCGCGTGTAAAAATGTCCGAGTGTCAAAGCGCGTAATTGGTGGAAATGGCCTCATCGCGTATGCGCGTCTGTGACGTGTGTATAAAAGGTACGTGTAGGACGCCATTTCCTTGTACTTGCTTTTCGTGGAGAGCGAGTGGGTGAAATCTGTACTTCTTGTCGGTTCACACGCGATTTACTTCACGGCGTTTCCAGTTCGTACTCCCTGTTACCTCTGACAGTTTTTTCTCTTTTCCTCTTTTCCCTGGGCCTGTTTCCTCAAACAGCTCCCCTACTACTGTTTTCCTGTCTCCTCAGACAGCGTACAATTCATCTTTTGGCGGGGGTTTTGCCAACGCGCACAAGTGCATATTTTTCACGCTTTTGTTCCTGGCAGATGGTGAGTCGCGCACGTATCTAACATCTGTGCTTGCCCCGTGTGTCGCGTACCCCTTCAGAGGTCATTCTAGGCTGTGTGTGACACGCATACGTTCATTCTTGTGTTCCTGGGTGCCACAGCGTGGTGCAGGTTTTTTTTTCCACTCACGTGGTCTAGGAGGGATTGCGCGCACCTTACTTCCCTTTTTTGGGCTGCCTGTGCGTTGCGTGACCCGTCATCTTTCCCCAGGGGTGACATACAGCCTTGCTAGAGCACTAGGGTACGATTACCATCTGGTACCCAAGCCCTTTGACCCCCAATTGCCCAGGACAATAGTTCACATCAACTCCCATACGCACAATAACATCAGTGCCATGGCTGGGAGGCGAACAAGCCGTAAGGGTGGCAAAGGTGGCCGAGCCCCAAGTGGTGGCCGTGGTGGATCCGGTAGGGGACGTGGCCGTGACTTGCAGGGTGCCCCTAGCCCCCCATGTGTGGAGGAGCAGTCAGGGACACCCATGCCCCCCCCCTGGTTGAGGTTACCGTGGCTGACACCATCCATGCTCAGCCCTTGTTGGACCAGCCCACTGTGGAACCAGACCTGGCACAGGGTGACTCCCTGGCTGACTTCCAGGTCAGCAGGTCTAGGCCACGTGCGCCGGTGAACGTTGGTGTCATCAGGCCACATGGATCAGGGGCAGCTAGGTCATCTGCTGCCCCGCGTAGGCAGGCTGGGGAGGCTGCAGGGGCAGCTGCGGCTCCATCCACCCCACCTCTCAGACACCCAGCCAGGACAGTGACTGTCCAAGTCCATCATGCTGACATTCCCCCTGACACCATCACACTTGAGATAATGCCTGCACCAACTCCCATTCTGAGTGTGCAATCCCACGCTCCTGCCCCTAGTGTCCAGAGCAGCGCAGGACACTCCGGATCCCCACCACCTTCCAAGCGGAAGAGGAAGAGTGCTCGTCCAGTAGAGGCTGATGCCCCAGACACGGCTACACAGTCCGGCCCGTCAAGGAAGCCCAGCTTCAATGAGGCCGAACTGAATGCACTTGTAGAGTATGTGTCCGCACATGACCGCAAAATGGTGATTGTTGCGGGATCCAAGACCACACCTGCACAACGTCAGGCACACTGGCATACAATTGCGGACATCATAAGTGCCCTTGGAATCGTGAGGCGCACAGCTAATGATTGCTACAAGCGATGGAATGACCTGAAGCGCAGGGCAAAGAATAAACTGGCCTCAAGTCATGCCGCAACTCTAGTGACTGGAGGTGGGTCTCCAGCAGACGATATAGAACTCACTCCACATGAGCAGGTTGCTGGGACTTACGTCACGGAGGAACAGATCCAAGGCCTGGGATTAGTGGCAGATTATGAGGCATTGTCCGGTGAGTGCACATGCATGTGTGTGTCATCCATGTGCATGTTGTGTGTGGGAGGGCTTCTGTTTGGGTGCCAGGGGAGGGTGTGTGTGCCTGAGTGGTTCGGCTCATCCATGTGCCTCTTCCAAAACATTCTTTGCACCAGCATTTGGGTATAGCAGCATCCCTTCGGCCAACATTAGACATCCAGCCCAACACCACACCAGTTGCCCTTGGAGTGTCATCTTGCCACTACACTGTTGCTTATTTACCTCTGCTTATTCAGGCAGATTGTTTGCATACCACCACTTTTACTCGGGATTTCTCAGTCCTATTGTCACATGTCTGACATGGCTATGGTACAGTGGACTGGCTCTGTTTCGTGGACATGATTAGTTTGGACATGTCCCTGTGCTATAGGACCATTTTTGAATGGCAGCTGCATGTAAAACATTAGAACCATTACAATGAAAATGATCAATCATATGAACAAACTGGACTGAATGAACAATTGGTGACCTCCTCTCCCTCTTCACTTCATGGCTAGGGTACATGCCATCTGTGTGATGGCATGTGTATTTGACCTGCCAATCACTGGCCAATGTGTGATGGCACTGCTAGGCAGCATGCAGCAAATGTGTTCATCTTCCATCTTGGTGTCATCAATGTGTGGCATCTGCCTCCCCATCACACGCAGTGACGGTGCATGCATGGGAGTGTTTTAGTCATGTGGGACATGTGTCAATCAAGTACTGTTTCTGTAGCCTCTCAGCCCTCATTGTGTGCCATGGTGCTAATGCCTGTTTCCATTTGTTTTCTTTTATGTCTTTGCAGGGGAAGACGCACCTGATACTGCTGGGGTTGTGGAGATGGTGCAGACCCAGGGGGGGGTCTGAGGGCCGACCGACCACCAGTGAGGGATGTGGTGTGGTGGTGGGTGAGAACCCACAACTGCTGCAGGTCGTGCTCTCAAGGGGTGTCTCTGGCTGCACCTCCCCCGAGCTGTACTCAGGTGTTGATTCGGATGATGAGACCTACGTGCCGTCGCAGGTGAGTGTTCCTGGGAGGGATTCTGTTCTGTCCGACCCACCTGCACCAGGGTTAGAACCCTCAATGGGGATGTCAGTGTTGGCAGGTACGCCTTTGGTGGTTACGGATGCAGGGTCACACTCCGCAACATCTGATCCTGTTCCTGGGCCAGCAGATCAGAGGGGGAATGCAGTCCTGCAGCCTCAGGCAGTGCCGGCACAGCAAGGCGCAGTTCGCCTTGCCCCAGACAGGTGTGGTGCCCGCCGACGTGGTGGCCGTACGCCACTTGGCAATACCGCATGGGAGCAATCCATTTACGGTATGGCAACCCAACAGGCAGCATCATCAGAGAGGCTGATGAAGCGACTACAGCAGGCAACCGACTCCATCTGCCAGTCACACATGGAGGACATGTTGGCATCCAACAGGGACAGGCGGGCGGCACTGGCGACTCTGCAGGAAGCCATCTCCATAGAGTCCCAGGGCCACAGGGAAGCCCTGAGGCTGGAACTCCTTCACCTCAGGACGACTCTTGTTGAGCTTGAGGCTTCAATAGACCGAAGGACAGAACAGCAGCTGGAGCGTCTCACCCGTACGCTCTCAGCTGAGATGCAGGCAACTAGGGCGGAGGTCCGGGCATCCCGTGAGTTGTTGCATGGGGACCTCTGCACACTCATCCTCCAGAACGAGACCTACCACACCCGCATGCTTTCAGCCATGGAGGAACAGACTAGGGCCTTGTGTGGGCTGCCTCCCATAGTGCCACCACCTCTGGATGCAGCTACACAGGGTGTGAATAGCGACAGCAGTGATACTCCCACAATAGGGTTGCCGTGTGGGCCATGAGCCCATGGAGGTGTTTTTTTTTCCGCAAGATCGACACAGGTGGGTTTTGGTGTGCACCCTGTCCTCGGACCTCCTGGGTGGCCTCCCCAACCATTTTAATTTTTTATTTTTTTTATTTTTTTTTATTTATTTATTTTTTTTGGAACAGTGTGTTGCCTTGTGTGGCGCCCGTGGACATACGCTGCATTGTGGATGGGCACATGCAGGCTTGTCATGGATTTGGTTCAGATGCTTGGGTTTTTGTCACACACACCCCTCCTGCTTCCCGTTTCCATGGGCTTGCAAAGGGTGTGCCCAAGTGACATTGACGTACATGGTGACATTGGACTCCCATGAGCTGTGTGGGCAGTCTGTAGTCAATACTGTGTAAACATTCATAGTGCATATTGTTGTTGTATTGTACACTGCGTGGTGTATTTATATGTGCCTCTGCATCCATCTCATCCTCCATATTTGCAGGTCCATTCCTCATGTCTTCACAATGCAGTCCACCTTGGAACTGGAGTCCATGTTGTAAGCAGTGCACCTACACTCTTGTGTGGCGCCAACACTCTATACTTGCAGGTCTTCGAAGGGCTGTCATCATCAGGTAGTGAGGCTAGCTAATTTTTAAGTCTGTAATGCAATGTTTAAGGTGGGTTGGAGGTTGTGTAGGTGATTGGTATTATTGGTAAGTATTTGGTAATGTGGGCTGTAGGTCCTGCATTACTGTGGGCGTTTCATGTGTGGACAGGTTTCCATTAGCGACACTGTAGCTGCTGACACTTGGGGCATGTTGTGGGGATTCATTTCTTTCCTCTCACATTGCATGACATGCCATGGTGTGTTGTGTGGCCGTGCCGTGGAGGGGGTGGGTGACATGGCACTGTTTTCATGTAGTATTTTGCAAGTGGGTATTCATTTATGCAGCATGGACGTGTATTTTCATGACACTGCATTGGTGGTGTTTGTGTAGGTAGGGATGCACACATTGTGACACTTCCACATAAACAATCTCAGGCTGCTATGGTTCTGACAGTTGACAGTCCCTTTGTTCGTCTTAATTGTCAGGCCGAGTCATCATTGCTAATCAGATGGTATGTGTCAGGCCTGTGTGCACTCCACTGGGGTGTGATTTCTATGTGAAGTAATTAGCCACCAGCTGCTACGGGCTGCCTCACCCCGTGCCCTCTCCCCTCCCATGCGCAGCGGGCGTGCATGTGGTTGGGGATGTGGGGGCACCACCATGTCCACGGCCAGGCCCCGGCGTGTTGCAACATTGTGCAGGACAAATGCTGCCACTATGATCCTGCACACTACTGGGGGTGCATATAACAGCTGCCCGCCAGAATGGTCAAGGGAGCGAAAGCGTGACTTGAGCACTCCGAATGTGCGCTCCACTATGCCCCGGGTTGCTATATGGGCTGTGTTGTATCTTACCTCTGGAGGCGTGATGGGGTTCCGAATTGGCGTCATCATGTGGGTGCTCAGAGGGTAGGCACTGTCCCCTGGTGAGGAGGTGATGGGTATCATTAGTGGGGTAGTGACATTACTCTGCATCTGACATGCATGCATGTGCAGTGGCATTCATACTCACCAAGCAGCCATGTATCACCATGCCGCCCAGCTTCGAGGTCCCGGCTTAGGGTAGACATTCGGTAAATGAAGCTGTCGTGGGTGGACCCTGGATAGTTTGCATGTACTGAGGTGATGATTCCCTTAGCATTACATACTACCTGCACGTTGATGGAATGCCAGTGCTTTCGGTTCCTATAGATGTGCTCAGATGCCCTGGGGGACGTAGTGCCACATGGGTGTAGTCAATGGCACCTAGCACTTTTGGAAATTGTGCCACACCGTAGAAATCGAGGGTGGCAGCCTGCCTTTCTGCAGGTGTCCTGGGCAGGTATATGTGCCTACGGACTGATGGGCGTGCAGTGATGATGTTCAAGACGTGGTGTAGGCAGCGTGACTGCGTGGCCTGTGACACCCCACCCACTATGTTACTTGTCCGCTGAAATGATCCTGTGGCCAAGAAGTGCAGTACATTGAGGACCTTCTCCAGGGGGCTGATTGCTTGGGAGCATAGGGTGGGTGATGTGAGGTCATCCTCCCACTCACTGACCAGGTCAAGTATCATGTGTGGGGGAAACCTGTACCTCCCATACACCTGGTCATCAGGCAACCCAGAAAGGCTGGTTCTGGGAGTGAAAATTCGGGCCCTCACTATCCTCCTTTGGTAACCCACGGCCACTGCTGCTAGGAATGGTATATTCATCCTGGTGTATGAGCTTGTTTTTAGGCTGCGCGGGTCGACGTACGCCTGCTTCATGCTGGCGTACGTGTGTCAGGATTGGACACTTTTTCGGCACGTCGTAGGCGAACGTGTGAATCTTCCCGCCCACACCAGGAATACACGTAGCACGCTCTCAAAGGCACAGTCGCGGGTAAATATTCCCGCCCACCCCTGGAATACATGTGACCCACTCTCACAGGCCCAATCGCGTGTGGAAGTTCACGCGCACCCACAATAATACATGTACCCAGGCAAATAGCGTGTGGAAGTTCACGCGCACCCCGAAGTACACGTACAATCGCGTGTGGAACTTCACGCGCACCACGAAGTACACGTACCCAGGCAAATTGCACGGCTGGGGGGTGGGGGTGGTGGGAGACATGGGTGGGGGCCTGGTGGAGGCTGCCCCTGGTGGCTGGGGGGTGGGGGTGCAGGGGGACATGAGTGGGGGCCTGGTGGAGGCTGCCCCTGCACTGCTGGGGGGTGGGGGTGGTGGGAGACATGGGTAGGGGCCTGGTGGAGGCTGCCCCTGGTGGTTTGGGGGTGGGTGTGCAGGGGGACATGAGTGGGGGCCTGGTGGAGGCTGCCCCTGGTGGCTGGGGGATGGGGGTGCAGGTGGACATGAGTGGGGGCCTGGTGGAGGCTGACCCTGGTGGCTGGGGGGTGGGGGTGGTGGTAGACATGGGTGGGGGCCTGGTGGAGGCTGCCCCTGATGGCTGGGGGGTGGGGGTGCAGGGGGACTTGAGTGGGTGCTGGTGGAGGCTGCCCCTGGTGGCTGGGGGTGCAGGGGGACATGAGTGGGGGCCTGGTGGAGGCTTCCCCTGGTGGCTGGGGGGTGGGGGTGCAGGGGGACATGAGTGGGGGCCTGGTGGAGGCTGCCCCTGGTGGCTGGGGGGTGGGGGTGGTGGTAGACATGGGTGGGGGCCTGGTGCAGGCTGCCCCTGCACTGCTGGGGGGTGGGGTGGTGGTAGACATGGGTGGGGGCCTGGTGGAGGCTGCCCCTGGTGGCTGGGGGGTGGGGGTGCAGGGGGACATGAGTGGGGGCCTGGTGGAGGCTGCCCCTGGTGGCCGGGGAGTGGGGGTGCAGGGGGACATGAGTGGGGGCCTGTTGGAGGCTGCCCCTGCACTGCTGGGGGTGGGGGTGGTGGTAGACATGGGTGGGGGCCTGGTGGAGGCTGCCCCTGGTGGCTGGGGGGTGGGGGTGCAGGGGGACATGAGTGGGGGCCTGGTGGAGGCTGCCCCTGGTGGCTGGGGGGTGGGGGTGGTGGGAGACATGAGTGGGTGCCTCGTGGAGGGTGCCCCTGCACTGAGGGGGGGTGGGGGTAATAGGGGACATGAGTGGGGGCCTGGTGGAGGCTGCCCCTGCACTGCTGGGGGTGGGGGTGGTGGTAGACATGGGTGGAGGTCTGGTGGAGGCTGCCCCTGCACTGCTGGGGGTGGGGGTGGTGGGAGACATGAGTGGGGGCCTGGTGGAGGCTGCCCCTGGTGGCTGGGGGGTGGGGGTGGTGGTAGACATGGGTGGGGGCCTGGTGGAGGCTGCCCCTGCACTGCTGGGGGGTGGGGGGGTGGTAGACATGGGTGGGGGCCTGGTGGAGGCTGCCCCTGGTGGCTGGGGGGTGGGGGTGCATGGGGACATGAGTGGGGGCCTGGTGGAGGCTGCCCCTGGTGGCTGGGGGGTGGGGGTGGTGGTAGACATGGGTGGGGGCCTGGTGGAGGCTGCGCCTGCACTGCTGGGGGGTGGGGGTGTTGGTAGACATGGATGGGGGCCTGGTGGAGGCTGCCCCTGCACTGCTGGGGGGTGGGGGTGGTGGGAGACATGAGTGGGGGACTGGTGGAGGCTGCCCCTGCACTGCTGGGGGGTGGGGGGGTGGGAGACATCGGTAGGGGCCTGGTGGAGGCTGCCCCTGGTGGCTTGGGGGTGGGGGTGCAGGGGGATATGAGTGGGGGCCTGGTGGAGGCTGCCCCTGGTGGCTGGGGGGTGGGGGTGCAGGGGGACATGAGTGGGGGCCTGGTGGAGGCTGCCCCTGGTGGCTGGGGGATGGGGGTGCAGGTGGACATGAGTGGGGACCTGGTGGAGGCTGCCCCTGGTGGCTGGGGGGTGGGGGTGGTGGTAGACATGGGTGGGGGCCTGGTGGAGGCTGCCCCTGATGGCTGGGGGGTGGGGGTGCAGGGGGACATGAGTGGGTGCTGGTGGAGGCTGCCCCTGGTGGCTGTGGGTGGGGGTGCAGGGGGACATGAGTGGGGGCCTGGTGGAGGCTGCCCCTGGTGGCTGGGGGGTGGGGGTGCAGGGGGACATGAGTGGGGGCCTGGTGGAGGCTGCCCCTGGTGGCTGGGGGGTGGGGGTGGTGGTAGACATGGGTGGGGGCCTGGTGGAGGCTGCCCCTGCACTGCTGGGGGGTGGGGGTGGTGGTAGACATGGGTGGGGGCCTGGTGGAGGCTGCCCCTGGTGGCTGGGGGGTGGGGCTGCAGGGGGACATGAGTGGGGGCCTGGTGGAGGCTGCCCCTGGTGGCTGGGCGGTGGGGGTGCAGGGGGACATGAGTGGGGGCCTGTTGGAGGCTGCCCCTGCACTGCTGGGGGTGGGGGTGGTGGTAGACATGGGTGGGGGCCTCGTGGAGGCTGCCCCTGGTGGCTGGGGGGTGGGGGTGCAGGGGGACATGAGTGGGGGCCTGGTGGAGGCTGCCCCTGGTGGCTGTGGGGTGGGGGTGGTGGGAGACATGAGTGGGTGCCTGGTGGAGGGTGCCACTGCACTGCGGGGGGGTGGGGGTAATAGGGGACATGAGTGGGGGCCTGGTGGAGGCTGCCCCTGCACTGCTGGGGGGTGGGGGTGGTGGTAGACATGGGTGGGGGCCTGGTGGAGGCTGCCCCTGCACTGCTGGGGGTGGGGGTGGTGGTAGACATGGGTGGGGGCCTGGTGGAGGCTGCCCCTGCACTGCTGGGGGGTGGGGGTGGTGGTAGACATGGGTGGGGGCCTGGTGGAGGCTGCCCCTGGTGGCTGGGGGGTGGGGGTGCATGGGGACATGAGTGGGGGCCTGGTGGAGGCTGCCCCTGGTGGCTGGGGGGTGGGGTGGTGGTAGACATGGGTGGGGGCCTGGTGGAGGCTGCCCCTGCACTGCTGGGGGGTGGGGGTGGTGGTAGACATGGGTGGGGGCCTGGTGGAGGCTGCCCCTGGTGGCTGGGGGTGGGGGTGCATGGGGACATGAGTGGGGGCCTGGTGGAGGCTGCCCCTGGTGGCTGGGGGGTGGGGGTGGTGGTAGACATGGGTGGGGGCCTGGTGGAGGCTGCCCCTGCACTGCTGGGGGGTGGGGGTGTTGGTAGACATGGGTGGGGGCCTGGTGGAGGCTGCCCCTGCACTGCTGGGGGGTGGGGATGGTGGGAGACATGAGTGGGGGCCTGTTGGACATTGCCCCTGCACTGCTGGGGGGTGGGGGTGGTGGTAGACATGGGTGGGGGCCTGGTGGAGACTGCCCCTGGTGGCTGGGGGGTGGGGGTGCAGGGGGACATGAGTGGGGGCCTGGCGGAGGCTGCCCCTGCACTGCTGGGGGTGGGGGTGGTGGTAGACATGGGTAGGGGCCTGGTGGAGGCTGCCCCTGGTGGCTGGGGGGTGGGGGTGCAGGGGGACATGAGTGGGGGCCTGGTGGAGGCTGCCCCTGGTGGCTGGGGGGTGGGGGTGCAGGGGGACATGAGTGGGGGCCTGGTGGAGGCTGCCCCTGGTGGCTGGGGGGTGGGGGTGGTGGTAGACATGGGTGGGGGCCTGGTGGAGGCTGCCCCTGCACTGCTGGGGGGTGGGGGTGGTGGAAGACATGGGTGGGGGCCTGGTGGATGCTGCCCCTGGTGGCTGGGGGGTGGGGGTGCAGGGGGACATGAGTGGGGGCCTGGTGGAGGCTGCCCCTGGTGGCTGGGGGGTGGGGGTGCAGGGGGACATGAGTGGGTGCCTGGTGGAGGGTGCCCCTGCACTGCGGGTGGGTGGGGGTAAAAGGGGACATGAGTGGGGGCCTGGTGGAGGCTGCCCCTGGTGGCTGGGGGGTGGGGGTCGTGGGAGATATGGGTGGGGGCCTAGTGGAGGATGCTCCTGCACTGCTGGTGTGTGGGGGGATTGGTAGACATGGGTGGGGGCCTGGTGGAGGCTGCCCCTGCACTGCTGGGGGGTGGGGGTGGTGGGAGACATGAGTGGGGGCCTGGTGGAGGTTGCCCCTGCACTGCTGGGGGGTGGGGGTGGTGGGAGACATGAGTGGGGGCCTGGTGGAGGCTGACCCTGGTGGCTGGGGGGTGGGGTGGTGGTATACATGGGTGGGGGCCTGGTGGAGGCTGCCCCTGCACTGCTGGGGAGTGGGGTGGTGGTAGACATGGGTGGGGGCCTGGTGGAGGCTTCCCCTGGTGGCTGGGGGGTGGGGTTCAGGGGGACATTAGTGGGGGCCTGGTGGAGGCTGCCCCTGCACTGCTGGGGTATGGGGTTGGTGGGAGACATGAGTGGGTGCCTGGTGGAGGGTGCCCCTGCACTGCGGGGGGGTGCGGGTAATAGTTGACATGAGTGGGGGCCTGGTGGAGGCTGCCCCTGGTGGCTGGGGGGTGGGGGTGGTGGGAGACATGTGTTGGTGATCAGTGGTGCAAGGTGACATGTGGGTTGGCTGGTGGGCATGGCCATGGTGGATGGGTTGCCTGTGGGACATGAGCAGGGGTGCAGGGTAGTACCCTGTGGTGTGGGCTGCCTGCAGGGGCCATGGAGGGTGTAGAGGGAACACCTGGGGGGACCCACATGGCCATATCACGTGTAGCATTCCCCTGCAACACCGAAATACACGTACCCAGCCAAATCGTGTGTGAAACTTCCCGCGCACCCCTGGAATCCACGTACCCAGCAAAATCGCGTGTTGAACTTCCCGCGCACCCCTGAAATCCACGTACCCGGCCAAATCGTGTGTGAACTTCCCGCGCACCCCTGAAATCCACGTACCCAGCCAAATCGCGTGTTTAACTTCCCGCGCACCCCTGAAATACACGTACCCGGCCAAATCGCGTGTGGAACTTCCTGCGCACCCCTGAAATACACGTACACAGCCAAATCGTGTGTTGGACTTCACGCGCACATTTGAAATACACGTACCCGGCCAAATCGCGTGTGGAGCTTCCCGCGCACCCCTGAAATCCACGTACACAGCCAAATCGCGTGTTGGACTTCACACGCACCCCTGAAATCCACATACCCGGCCAAATCGTGTGTGGAACTTCCCGCGCACCCCTGTAATCCACGTACCCAGCCAAATCGCGTGTGTAACTTCCCGCGCACCCCTGGAATCCACGTACCCAGCCAATTCGCGTGTGAAACTTCCAGCGCACCCCTGAAATACACGTACCCGGCCAAATCGCGTGTGGAACTTCCCACGCACCCCTGAAATCCACGTAGACAGCCAAATCGCGTGTGAAACTTCCAGCGCAACCCTGAAATACACGTACCCGGCCAAATCGCGTGTGGAACTTCCCGCGCACCCCTGAAATCCACGTAGACAGCCAAATCGCGTGTTGGACTTCACGCGCACCCCTGAAATCCACGTACCCGGCCAAATCGACTGCGGAACTTCCCGCGCACCCCTGGAATCCACGTACCCAGCCAATTCGCGTGTGAAACTTCCCGCGCACCCCGAAATACACACACACGTTATTTTTCAGTCAGCGGGTGTCCGTGTTTGTGGGTACCCCTTTGCACGTCATTTGTCCTGGAGGGCCACAGTATTGGACATTCATCATAGCTGTATATAGGTGCTATTTGTTGGCGCACCTTTTGGCGCACATTTTTTACAGGCACAGGGGCGCTACCGCCTGCTTTCTTGTGGCGGTCGTGTTTGTGCCTGTGCGCTGGTTTGACCGTGCGCTGTTTTGCCCTATTCGATTTCATGAATACGTGTTGTAGGCGAGCGTGTGGGCGTTCCGTGCACTTGCACCCTGTACTTCCCCCGTGACGCCGACATTCCGAGTGTTACGCCCCGTGTTCCGCCTACTTTTGTAGCGTGCGCTGCGCTATGTGCGATTTTCACTGTGGCCTGTGCGATTTTCGCTGTGACCTGGCGTACGCCGTTAGATGGCCTGTGCGCCAACGTGCGCCACGCACTTTTTTAGCGCACATCAGATGGTTTTTTCGCGCACGCCCTTCCATGAATCGATGTGCGCTGCTTTTCGTGCGATTTTCGCAATTGCACTGCGATTTTCGCAATTCCACTGCGATTCGCACGTTTTTGCCCACTTGCGCCGCGCTATTTATTCCATGAATCGGCCTGTATATCTTTAGTGCATGTCTCTATAGGTGTGATAGGGGATTCCAATTCTCTGAGGATAGTGAAGATTTCCCTAGTGTTGGAATTGGCGTTTTTTATTCAGTCATTAAAGGACTCTTTTTTTTGCCTGAATGATTTGTTGCTTGTACTTATTAATGAGTGTAGTGAGGATGTTTTTGATATAAAGTGAGGTTTTGTTTCCAGTGGGCTTCAGCTTGTCTTTTTTCTTTGCGCAAGGATTTTAAACTTGGGGTAAACCAAGGGTTAAGATGGGCAAGAGGTTTAGAGTTATTTAGTTTCATTGGGGCAATGGTGTCTATAGCAGCATTGATAGTGTTGTTGTACAGGTCCACCAAATCATTGGGGTTGTTGATGAAATTAGCATGGTTAGTAATGGGCTGAATCAGGGGGAGGAGATTTTTTTTTTTTACAGCATGTGAGGGCTGGAGGTGCTGGTGATTTAGATATTTTAGATTGAGGTCTGAAATAGTCAGAAAGATAAGATAATGGTCACTCCAAACACAATGTTCAATAGCTGTTATGATGGAGGTGCAGTTGATATCTGTCACCCAGTTCAAAGTGCGACCTTTGATGTGTGTGTGGCCTGCATTTCGGATAGTGCTTCCAGTATTGTGCTGGCTAGGATTGAGGCATTAGAATCTTTGGGATCATTATATCCTAAGTTAAAGTCACCCAGTAGGATGATTTGTGTCCCTGGTTTAGTATTAGTGTTGAGGAGGGTGGGTATGTCTTCTTCAAAGGAGCCAAGTGTGCCTGGCGGTCTATAAATAAGGTGTACAGTAATAGTACGTGAGGCAGAGATACCTAGTTTGAGGGAGAGTAGTTTTACTGAGGGCATGGACATATGGTCAATTTCTTTGATAGTAAGGTCGGCTCTGCAAATGAAGGCTATGTCGCCTCCTTTGGATGTTTCTCTGCCCTTTCTGAAGATGGTGAAGTTAGAAGGAATGGCAAGCATTAGGGCTCGACCAGCTGCTTTGTGCATCCATGTTTCCGTCACTGCTAGGAGGTCGAGCTGATTTCAAGTTATGATGTCTGCAATTTCAGAGGCTTGGGCTATCAGGGATCTAGCGTTGATGAGGCCTCCCTTGGGTTGTGTGTTCCTTGTGTGTTCCTTTCATAGAGGTGCTAGTATGGTCAGCGTTACACTCTGAGATGATTTGGTAAAGGGTTTCTGAGCCCAGTTAGGTTTACTTTTAGGATGGTCATGCATAGTTTGTGTGGGTTTAGTCTTAGTATGACCTAGAGTTGGGTAGGCTCGAAGTTGATTAGGCGTTCTGGAACCTAGTCTAAGGTTTCTTAAGGTAGTAGGGCAGATCTGACTATGATAAATGGGCTCTGATGTATCTTGGGTAGGAGGTTGGGTAAGCGTAATATTAGATGGTTCCCTTGCTGTTGGGAGTCTATAGTGAATGGCTGCCATAACAGTTCGGACAGTAAGTGTGGTAAGGATGACTAAGGATCATGTAGGCAGATTAAGCACAGATGATGTCATAGCAAGGCTAGTATGGGAGAATGCCTGAAGTTGGCAGATGTAAGGTTTAGGAGTAACTAGGTAATGGCACACAGAGGTAGCTAGCTATTGCTAGGTAACAGGAGGAAGCGGCAGACTAGATTAGTACAGTAATCTCATCAAACGGCATAGGACTAAACTAGTGCAATAGGGTGTAACCAGAGAGCATAGGGCTAAACTAATACAGTGCAAAATAGGGTCAGGCTAACACATTAGGGCACATTAGGGCAACACAGGGCCAAACTGGTACAGTGTAGCATAGGTCAGTCTAACACATTAGGGTATATTAGGGTGCAATCAAAAAAGCATAGGGCAAAACTAGTGCAGTGCAGCATAGGGTCAAGCTAACACGTTAGGGTACATTAGGGCATCATAGGGCCAAACTAGATCAGTGCAGCATAGGGTCAGGCTAACACATTAGGGTACATTAGAGCAGCATAGGGCCAAACTAGTACAGTGCAGCATAGGGTCAGGATAACACATTAGGGAACATTAGGGCAGCATAGGGCCAAAATCACATAGTGCAGCATAAGGTCAAGCTAGTGCAGTACAATATGCAAGTTGTGCCTGGTAATATTTTGCTAAAAGGGACAGGCCACTGTAAGGCTGGTAGCAAGTAAACTGGCACATTATTATAAACACAGTAGACTCATATAGCATACAGGATGTTGTAGTTAAGGAATGAGCTAGGTATAAATTGAAAAACATTAGGAACTGGCTAGGAGGAGCTACAAGCTCTGATGAGATAGCCAGGTAGTCAGAAAGAAAGGTCAGTTCAATGTCTCAAAAACGTACATGTGTCGTAGTGCTTACCAGACAAACGTGTTCATTGTAGTAGCATCCAGTGAGGCAGCACGAGGATGATGGTTGGGGAGAGGCAAAGGATCTTGCTAGTTGAAGGTTTTAGAGGAGGGGGCACGAGAAACGATAAGGGAGAGCTGTAAGAGTTGTGGCTCTGGGCTCAGAAAGGCTCCTGACTGTAGAGTAGAGCCCACCTCTACTAAGTGGGAATATTTATGTGTTGAGGAAAATAGTGGTTGTTGTAATGGTGTGATTTAGTGTGCAGGTATGAGGGTTGTTTAAATTGTTGGGTTGGAATTCAGGACTTGAGGTGGATAGGGGTATGGAACGATAAAGATATGAAATTGCAGAGATGGTTGTGCTGCTAGACAATAATGAATTGGTGGGGTATTGAATAAAGAGCAATATTGACATAGGATTTGAAAGAGTGTGAGTGCTGGGATAGAATGTGAAAGAGTGAAATACAATATTGTTAAGAAGAAAATAATACTTGAAGCTAATATATAGTGAAAGTATGTTATTGCAATTAGAGAGATAAACATGCTACATTAATACACTTACTTTTTAAGAGTGTTCTTTGTTTGTTAGATATCTTTGTGAATATTATTTTTCCTGTAACAGAAAGGTAGTTGGCATATGTGGTTAATGGTGAAGTAGTTTCAGTAGTAAAGGTTTTTGTAAGTTTATACGTGTTGAGTGCTAAAGTATGTTAACTGTGTTGTTGGAAAGATTGCACTATTCGAAGTGCAGTTTAGCATATTATAAGCAACAGAGTAGAAATTGTCATACTGTGAAAAGTATGCATTGTTACTGCATACTCAGAGCACAGGAACGTTTGCTGTATGACTAATATACAATGATATTAGCTGTACATCAAAGTTTGCCTTGATGCAGAAAAGCATGAAAAATGTATCTTTTTGTAGTGGGGCAATTTTGTCCTAGTGCTTTTAATATGGACAGTTCACTGTTGTAGTGCATTGGATTTGTTTTGTGGTAATACAGTGGAACTTTGCAGTTGCAGCATTGTATCCTGTTAGAATATTGTTTGTTGTAGTAGTGGTTGGAAAAGACTAGCCTTTTTTTGTAATGAAAAGTGTTGCATTTAGGTTTCCATGTTTGTACTAGGAATTTAGTAAAAGAGGCCACATGTGTACATGCATTTGTACTATGCACATGTAGTGGTGAATGGTGGCTCTATTAGGGATGTGATGGCAAATGGTTGGAAAATCTGATATTTACTAGCTGTTGCCCGTGGCTTCTCTCACATGGATTTTGGGATTTGGTACAATTGCTTTCAAAATACAATTGAGATTTGTGTTCAGACTGTATGAAACATAATTTAAAGGTTGAAGTCTTCATGTAATAAGCAATGTGTATTGCTGTTACGCTCACCTGGTTCCCACGGGGGCGTCGACTGGAACTGGGCCGCTGTTATTTCCACCAGCGTGACGTGTAGCGCCGAGATGACTGACTAGACTGGCCCGCTCAGCCTAGTTTGTCTGGCTCGCAAGAATATTCTTCTGCAAAGGAGAAGAGGAATTAACCACCCGTGGAATTGAGTGTCAACCCACCTTCCCCACTCCCGTTGTCTTCCCACTGATCACTCTTGATCTCCCCTCCTTAGTCTCACCTGATGGTTTGGAAGGATGAGCTCTCCATCCTGCGTCGACCGCAGGGGCGCGTTGATGACCAGTTACTTCACTGGCGTAGAGGAATTGGTGAGTTCCAGTATTGACTCTAAAGTCCAATTGTTCATAAGAGTTCAAATGTCTGCTCTTCACTTTGTCCGATTCCTTGCAGGTTGCCGATTAATCCACTCGAAGATTTCCAAATGGCACTCGGTAAGATTCAGGTAAGTCTATTGTGTTTTTCCCCTTGGGAGCCGGGGTACGGCGATGAAGCAGAGTTGACTGTGCCGACCCGAGATGAGGTGAAACCCCCGTGGTAAATCAGGTAAGTTTTGTGGGGGGGTAACTGGTATTGTCCTTGCTTTCTCCCCTTAGGGGCCGGGGTACGGCGGTGAAGCAGAGTTGACTGCGCCGACCCGAAATGAGGTGAGTACCTCTCGTGGTAATCAGGTAAGTCCTTGGGGGTAGCTTGTATTGCCTTAGAGAGTCCCCTCGCTCACCTTGCTGTCTTTGTCTCCTTAGGTGTCGGAGGGCGGCCGCGAGTTGGAGAGAGCATGATGGAATGCTGAAGTACCACCAAGCAGGTGAGTTCAGCGCGGCGCCGTAGAAAGCGAAGCGATGCAAAGACTTCTGTCTTTCAATTCCGTGGCGAAATGGATCAGGATTCAGGTAAGGATTACAGTTAAAACTCCTGTTCTAACCTTTATCCTTTTGTCTTCTTGTTTCAGGAGTCCCAGGACTGAAGCGGGCGTGGCTGAAGACTGGAGCTGCTGAAAACACGGTGAGCGTTACGCTGCAGCAAGCAGAATAACGCGAAGCACGTGTGGCTGTCCGGGCGTGGTTTAAATAGCCTTGGAAGAAGATCCAGGTAAGTATTCTTCCACAGCCCCACCCAAGTAACAAAATAGTCCCTTCAGTAAAATAGTCCCTCCTAAGCCTCATTTGGTTTGAGTCTTCATGCAGCATGTTCTGCCTCAGGTGAGTATGCAGCATGGTCTGCTTCAGGTAAGTTATCAATAATGAGCCTGGCGCCCATGGCGCCAGGACTGACTTTATATTTATGAGCCTGGCGCCATAGGCGCCAGGACTGTACCCAAACAGCTCCTAACTGGGGCTTTTGGGCATGCTCCAAGTGGCATGATGCCTGCTTCCGGGGCTGCTGGGCCTGGTCTGGTCTTCCGGGGGGCAGGCATCATGACAATTGCATAGGTAAACACGGCATATTGGCTACAAAACAAAGATAGTTTTTCCATTGATGTGCATCCAGAAATCTGTTTGTGTCATAATTACAAATAGACAATGAGTCAGACAAAAAGATCTAAATTACTTATTTGGCATATGCAACCTACAAAAGAACATATTTGAGTACCTCTTTGCAAATATACATTAGTGGTTCTCCATTCAGGTGCTAGGATTACCAGAGAGTTCACTCTTGAACAGGCCACGTACAACTGCCCAGGTGAGACGCAGTCTTCCCTTACTTCAATCCCTGCTACCTTTAATGACTGTCCCTGAGATTCGTTGATGGTCATGACAAAACAAACCTTTAAGGTTAACTGAATTCTTGAAGGGTTGACAATTTTGCTCTCAAATACAGAATACTCTATTACCAATTTTAAGAAGCAGTTTGGAAACTTATTTTGTAATGAATATTTGAGATGTGAATTTTGACTTTCCTAACATCTTCAGTTTGTGAGATATGGGTATCCCTTAAAAAATAATCACCCCCCTTTTCCACCTTCCTTAACTAGATTTTTGGAAATGGGTAAAACGTGTGTTTCTCGATTTTTGAAGAAGAATCTAAATACCAATGTTCACCTCTGTTACATCTTTGGTTGTTGTGATATATATAGGTATTCACATAAAAAATGCACACACCCCTTTTCACCCAATTTTGAATTTTGGATGGAATTTCCAAAAGTTCTTCCTTAGTTGGTGCCTACTTCATGAAAACAATGTACCTTCCAAATTTCGCTTTCCTAGGTTAAACGGTTTGAGCTGGGCATTGATCAGTCAGTCATAAATGACTCCCCCGCTCACCCCCTTAGAATCGGAATTTCCAAAAATCAGTCCTTAGTGCATGCCCACGTCATGAAAACAATGTACCTTCCAAATATTACTTTCCTAGGTTAAAGGATTGAGATGGGCGTTGATAAGTCAGTCAAAGATTCCCCCCTCCCTTTCAACCCCCTTAGGGACGTAACTTGCCCAGCTCCTTCCTTATTGAGTGCCTACATCAGGAAAACAATGTACCTTCCAAATTTCACGTTCCTTGGTTAAATGATTTGAGCTGGGCGTTGATCACTCAGTCAGTCAGGACGTCTTCTTTTATATATACAGATGAATAAGCAAAAATGCTGTTGTTTTTAAAAAAACATCTTTTTAGGAGCAATTTGTTAAAAAATGCATATGTTCATGGAGAGGTGTAATATTTGTATCTTTGTTGTAAACGTAAGGGAAATGCAGTTGCAAAACATTTCAATAACAGTAATAAGTTGCAATTCGTTTGAAGAAGTCCAATATGTTGGCATTACCCATACGTAATTGAGAGTTGATGTGACCAGGTGCAGATTGTTGCAATACATCACATTTTATAGCAGTGCTTATTGAGATGTGTATTACAGTGTAAGTGGCAGCAACCCTGTATATATATTTATAGATGTGTTTAAAAAACATTTGCCTCAAAAAATAAGCATACTTTTACTATGTCTCGTTAGATGTAGATATTGTTGAATCTGCATATAGAAATCTTGGAGAGTTTCACAGTAGTGTTTGGTGCAGGAGTCTGTGACTGACAGGAGACAAGTACTCTGAGAGTTCAAATGTACATCTGAAGTGTTGAACTAAGGTGACCGTGTTACATCAATGCTAGATCCATGGTAGCCCACGCTACAGAGATCTCTGACACTTTAACCAATGAGGCGGCTGGCCCTGCCATCATGCTAGCAATACCTGATGGCTACCAAATATTAAGAGTCGACAGACCTAACACCAAAGGAGGTGGCCTAGCTATCATCCACAAATCCACCTTACCTATCAGATTAGCTACTACCTTGCTATTTCCATCATGTGAACTCCTTACTGCTAAACTTCAACTCTCTTGTAACCACATCCTTACCATGTATGTCATCTACAGACCACCTGGACCACTAGGAACCTTTGAAGATGACCTAACTAGTATCCTAACTAATAACACTAAAGACCACGCTCAAATTCTACTACTGGGAGACTTTAACCTGGGCTTTAATGACTATTATGACAAACACGCCCTATATGTCGCCTCACTATGCCCTAACACAAAAAGTCTCCTCCCCTACTCATGCCAAAGGTAGGACCCTAGACTGGGTTGCTGATCGGAATTGCAACATTAGCATTACCAACATAATGCCACAATCCTGGACTGACCACTACTTAATTGTATTCAATGCCTCACTTGACCTTATCCGACCCAAACCTATACTTATGGCCCCGCCACTTCCCACCAGAAGTAAAAAAGATATCACAGTAGAACAACTCTTACCCCACCTCCTCCCCACTCTCAACAATCTAGATAACATTACAGACCCCACATCGCTTGTGGAAGCCTACAACAGCACGATGATTAAGGCACTTGACTTGATTGCCCCTACCAAAAAGCAAACAACTTTGTCACCTAAACAACTAGTTCACACCACACTTGAAAGACCTCAGAATTCAAAAAAGAAAGCTGCAGTCAATTTGGCAACACTCACCCACTGAGGAGAACAAAATTAAATTAGCCACTCTCGCCAAACAGTATAAAAAGGAAATCATAAGCACTAAAAGAAACACCTTTAATGATAGAATATCTAAGGCTAAATCAGATACCAAGGAGCTATTCTCCATCCTCCGTGAAATGGAATCACCCATACCCCCGACTGATAACATTCCTAAAAATAAGCTTTGGTGCACTAATATACAAAATGCCCTGGCGGGTAAAATTAGCTTGCTCCAAACCAAAATTGCCAATAAAAAAGCTTCCCTGCTCCTGCCAACGGAGCCTACACCTCAGCCACAGCTTCCTCCAAACCAGCCTAACACCCCTCACCCATTTAGCTTCAGACAAATATCTATAATAGAGACAGAAAAAATCATACTATCTCTAAAGCCATCCAACTGCAAAGGAGATAATTGCCCTGCCCAAATTATAAAAGATGCAGCTAGAGACCTAGCCCCCTTCATCTCTAAACTCATCAATGCATCCTTTAAATCTAACCTAGTGCCCAATAACCTAAAACAATCTTGGGTGCTTACCTTGCTAAAAAAACAAACACTTGACCCCGCAATACCGACAAATTACAGACCCATCACCACCGTCCCATTTCTGCTTAAAATTATTGACAGGGTAGCTTACCTGCAAATTCAGGACTACTTAGGAACTAACAATTTACTAGGCTCACGTCAATCTGGCTTCCGTCTCCTTCATGGTACTGAAACAGCCCTGATTGACCTTAAGACCCAAATTGACGAGTTGAAGGACAATGGCAAATCAGCTATGCTACTCCTCCTTGACCTATCGGCGGCCTTCGACTTGGTAGATCAGGCAGTCTTATGAAATCACCTCAGTTCTGCCGCTCATTTTTCAAGTGATGCCATAACCTGGGTACAATCCTTCCTTGCTAACCGGACAATGAGAGTCTTCTCTTCCCTAGCAGCCGCTGATCCCACACAGGTTTCATGCGGTGTCCCTCAAGGATCATGTGTATCTCCGACGATGTATAACATCTTTACTAAGCCTCTGTTTGACAAGTTGGACAGACTTACACTAACTATGCAGATGACACTCAGATACTTATCCCCCTTTCGAGCAACTTCTTGGAAGACACAGCCTTAGTAAATAAGATATATCTCCTCATTCAGGCATGGATGGCATCTCACGGCCTCTGCCTGAATGACGACAAAACTGAGTTACTGATCCTCGGCTCAGAGTTGGCCATCAAAAAACTTCACCCAAACTATGCCTCATTCAACATCGACAATAATGTCATCAAAGTGATGCCTGCAGTCAAAACCCTTGGGGTCTATCTCGACTCAGCGCTCACATTCAAGAAACAAACTAACTCACTAGCATCCTCCACTGCATATACTTGTAAATTGATCCGAGCATGTAGACCATTTCTAACTGAGATTAGCTGCATTACACTAGCTAATGCACTCATCATATCCAAGTTGGATTACTGCAATGCTCTATATGCAGGATCTAACAAGTATATCCTTGATAAACTCCAAACTCTCCAAAATAACGCTATTAGAGTAGCTTTAAATATTCCTAACGGAGCTCATATCTCCACCTCTAGGAAAAATATCCACTGGCTAAAAATCAAAGACAGAATTGCCCTCAAAACCCTCTCCCTTACCTCTAAATGTCTTAACAACATAGCTCCCCCCTACCTGGTAAACAGAGTCAACAAGAGAATCTCAAACCGTCCCACTAGATCAACTAATGCCTATACTTTAGTGGTGCCCAGATACAAAAAGAGCACAGCTGGCGGCTCCAGTTTTCCATTCATAGCTGCGCAAACTTGGAACAGACTCCCTCTGGACCTCAGAATGGACCAACCCTACCCTAGCTTCAGGCGGAAAGTCCTCAGCTCGACCTCTCCCATTGACACCTGCTCTAGAGACCCTTTGATGATTGTAACTAGAGTAATTGGTTTCTGGTCAACTAGCCTTAACTGTATTTCCGCATTTGCTTGTACATGCACCTTTGTTATTAATGTTAACTGTATAACTGTATTGTTCTGTAACCAAGTTCTCAAGTATTCTTGTATTGTCTGCGCCCAGCTACCCTTTGGGTTTGGTTTCGTGCTATACCAAATAAACAAACAAACAAAACAAACAAACATGTACAGTGTTTGCATGTTATTGGTGGATGGATGTGTGACTGTTTGTGCCACTGAAAATACCCTGGCTTAAATCTTTAGTGCCTCCTTTCCCTGCCCTACATTGTTTCTGCTACATCGGCCACACAATTTGGGAGAGCACATAGTTTAAATTCTGAACAGCGAGTTAAGCACATAATGTCATTCACTAAGATTGACCAAACCACAGAAAACAGAGCAGAAACATTGGGCTTCACTGAAGAGGAAGCCAATAAGATCCTATCACTGATTAAATTAACTAGTGAAGATTTACTGACAGCAGAGAACCCAGAGGCTCTCATTAGACAACTCGAATGGAAAACTTTTCGTGAAATCAATCTAAAACTACACGCTTCAACCCTAGCACGCTATTACAAAGCCCAAAGAATCCCCCGTGGTCTGCATGTCAATCTCGAGCCCACTCTATGCAAATAAAATCCAGCATTTGTAAAAAGGTGGTGTCAAATATTGAATAAATGCTCTCTTGACCTAATACTCCTCACCATAGAAGAGCTAGCTCACAATCTCAAATCCTTAAGCGAAGACGTGGATATCCTTAAAGCAACATTGAGTAAGTGTTATACGGAAGATCAACTTAAAGAAGTACTGGACGACACTAACCAGAAATTACAAAAATACAAACAAGATCTTGAGACCAAGAAGATACGCAAATTCAGGAGAGATACACTGGACTATAAATTGGATATAGTATATACATGGCAAGAATATTATGGGCACTATCCGAACAAACCATATCAAGGACAGACACCAAAACCAACAAAACCACAGGTGGAAAATACAACTTCGGATGCCTCCAGCACGCAAATGGACCCGCACTTGACCCCGGAAGTAGTCCAGCCAACTGGCTCACGGGACAAATCTACACCAGCAGAAGAAGTACCAACAGACAGAGTACCTTTTTTAAAAAAGGACCAACAAGAAGGGGACAGAAGAAGAAACATGCAGAGGAAGAAGGTCCAGAAAAAGACTTAGTGATCAACATATCATCCTATACTCTGACCAATCGTGAACTGA